>NC_086446.1:388230187-388535187 GCF_028390025.1 Pseudophryne corroboree | reverse complement strand
TCTCACATCACTTACAGTACTGTCACTCTCACATCACTTACAGTAATGTCACTCACGCATCACTTACAGTACTGTCACTCACGCATCACTTACAGTACTGTCAGTCTCATCACTTACAGTACTGTCACTCGCACATCACTTACAGTACTGTCAGTCTCGCATCACTTACAGTACTTTCACTCTCACATCACTTACAGTATTGTCACTCTCACATCACTTACAGTATTGTCACTCTAACATCACTTACAGTACTGTCACTCTAACATCACTTACAGTACTGTCACTCGCGCATCACTTACAGTACTGTCAGTCTCATCACTTACAGTACTGTCACTCTCGCATCACTTACAGTACTGTCACTCTCGCATCACTTACAGTACTGTCACTCTCACATCACTTACAGTACTGTCACTCTCACATCACTTACAGTACTGTCACTCTCACATCACTTACAGTACTGTCACTCTCGCATTACTTACATTACTGTCACTCGCACATCACTAACAGTACGGTCAGTCTCGAATCACTTACAGTACTGTCACTCTCGCATCACTTACAGTACTGTCACTCTCGCATCACTTACGGTACTTTCACTCTCGCATCACTTACAGTACTTTTACTCTCGCATCACTTACAGTACTGTCACTCGCACATCACTTACAGTACTGTCACTCTCGCATCACTTACAGTATTGTCACTCTCGCATCACTTACAGTACTGTCACTGGCACATCACTTACAGTACTGTCAGTCTCGCATCACTTACAGTATTGTCACTCTCGCATCACTTACAGTACTGCCAGTCTCGCATCACTTACAGTACTGTCACTCTCACATCACTTACAGTACTGTCACTCTCACATCACTTACAGTAATGTCACTCACTCATCACTTACAGTACTGTCACTCACGCATCACTTACAGTACTGTCACTCACGCATCACTTACAGTACTGTCAGTCTCATCACTTACAGTACTGTCACTCGCACATCACTTACAGTATTGTCACTCTCACATCACTTACAGTATTGTCACTCTCACATCACTTACAGTATTGTCACTCTCACATCACTTACAGTACTGTCACTCTAACATCACTTACAGTACTGTCACTCGCGCATCACTTACAGTACTGTCAGTCTCATCACTTACAGTACTGTCACTCTCGCATCACTTACAGTACTGTCACTCTCACATCACTTACAGTACTGTCACTCTCGCATTACTTACATTACTGTCACTCGCACATCACTAACAGTACTGTCAGTCTCGAATCACTTACAGTACTGTCACTCTCGCATCACTTACAGTACTGTCACTCTCGCATCACTTACGGTACTTTCACTCTCGCATCACTTACAGTACTTTCACTCTCGCATCACTTACAGTACTGTCACTCGCACATCACTTACAGTACTGTCACTCTCGCATCACTTACAGTATTGTCACTCTCGCATCACTTACAGTACTGTCACTGGCACATCACTTACAGTACTGTCAGTCTCGCATCACTTACAGTATTGTCACTCTCGCATCACTTACAGTACTGCCAGTCTCGCATCACTTACAGTACTGTCAGTCTCGCATCACTTACAGTACTGTCAGTCTCGCATCACTTACAGTATTGTCACTCTCACATCACTTACAGTATTGTCACTCTCACATCACTTACAGTATTGTCACTCTCGCATCACTTACAGTACTGTCACTCACACATCACTTACTGTCAGTCTCGCATCACTTACAGTACTGTCAGTCTCGCATCACTTACAGTACTGTCAGTCTCGCATCACTTACAGTACTGTCAGTCTCGCATCACTTACAGTACTGTCAGTCTCGCATCACTTACAGTACTGTCAGTCTCGCATCACTTACAGTACTGTCAGTCTCGCATCACTTACAGTACTGTCAGTCTCGCATCACTTACAGTACTGTCAGTCTCGCATCACTTACAGTACTGTCAGTCTCGCATCACTTACAGTACTGTCAGTCTCGCATAACTTACAGTACTGTCACTCTCGCATCACTTACAGTATTGTCACTCTCGCATCACTTACAGTACTGTCACTCACACGTCACTTACTGGCACTCTCACATCATTTACAGTACTGTCACTCGCACATCACTTACAGTACTGTCAGTCTCGCATCACTTACAGTATTGTCACTCACACATTACTTACTGGCACTCTCACATCACTTACAGTACTGTCACTCGCACATCACTTACAGTACTGTCAGTCTCGCATCACTTACAGTACTGTCACTCTCACATCACCTACAGTACTGTCACTCCCACATCACTTACAGTACTGTCACTCTCACATCACTTACAGTACTGTCACTTTTGCATCACTTACAGTACTGTCACTCTCACATCACTTACAGTACTGTCACTCTTGCATCACTTACAGTACTTTCACTCTCGCATCACTTACAGTACTGTCACTCGCACATCACTTACAGTACTGTCAGTCTCACATCACTTACAGTACTGTCAGTCTCGCATCACTTACAGTATTGTCACTCTCGCATCACTTACAGTACTGTCAGTCTCGCATCACTTACAGTACTGTCAGTCTCGCATCACTTACAGTACTGTCAGTCTCGCATCACTTACAGTACTGTCAGTCTCGCATCACTTACAGTACTGTCAGTCTCGCATCACTTACAGTACTGTCAGTCTCGCATCACTTACAGTACTGTCAGTCTCGCATCACTTACAGTACTGTCAGTCTCGCATCACTTACAGTACTGTCAGTCTCGCATCACTTACAGTACTGTCAGTCTCGCATCACTTACAGTATTGTCACTCTCGCATCACTTACAGTATTGTCACTCTCGCATCACTTACAGTATTGTCACTCTCGCATTACTTACAGTATTGTCACTCTCGCATCACTTACAGTACTGTCACTCACACATCACTTACTGTCAGTCTCGCATTACTTACAGTACTGTCAGTCTCGCATCACTTACAGTACTGTCAGTCTCGCATCACTTACAGTACTGTCAGTCTCGCGTCACTTACAGTACTGTCAGTCTCGCGTCACTTACAGTACTGTCAGTCTCGCGTCACTTACAGTACTGTCACTCTCACATCACTTACAGTATTGTCACTCTCACATCACTTACAGTATTGTCACTCTCACATCACTTACAGTACTGTCACTCTCACATCACTTACAGTACTGTCACTCTCACATCACTTACAGTACTTTCACTCTCACATCACTTACAGTACTGTCACTCTCACATCACTTACAGTATTGTTACTCTCACATCACTTACAGTACTGTCACTCTCACATCACTTACAGTACTGTCACTGGCACATCACTTACAGTACTGTCACTGGCACATCACTTACAGTACTGTCACTGGCACATCACTTACAGTACTGTCACTGGCACATCACTTACAGTACTGTCACTCTCGCATCACTTACAGTATTGTCACTCTCGCATCACTTACAGTACTGTCAGTCTCGCATCACTTACAGTACTCAGTCTCGCATCACTTACAGTATTGTCACTCTCGCATCACTTACAGTATTGTCACCCTCGCATCACTTACAGTACTGTCACTCTCGCATCACTTACAGTATTGTCACTCTCGCATCACTTACAGTACTTTCACTCTCGCATCACTTACAGTACTGTCACTCTCGCATCACTTACAGTACTGTCACTCGCACATCACTTACAGTACTGTCACTCTCGCATCACTTACAGTACTGTCACTCTTGCTTCACTTACAGTACTGTCACTGGCACATCACTTACAGTATTGTCACTCTCGCATCACTTACAGTATTGTCACTCTCGCATCACTTACAGTATTGTCACTCTCACGTCACTTACAGTACTGTCACTCTCGCATCACTTACAGTAGTACTGTCACTCTCACATCACTTACAGTACTGTCACTCTCGCATCACTTACAGTATTGTCACTCTCGCATCACTTACAGTATTGTCACTCTCGCATCACTTACAGTATTGTCACTCTCGCATCACTTACAGTACTGTCACTCTCGCATCACTTACAGTACTTTCACTCTCGCATCACTTACAGTACTGTCACTCTCGCATCACTTACAGTATTGTCACTCTCGCATCACTTACAGTACTTTCACTCTCGCATCACTTACAGTACTGTCACTCTCGCATCACTTACAGTACTGTCACTCGCACATCACTTACAGTACTGTCACTCTCGCATCACTTACAGTACTGTCACTCTTGCTTCACTTACAGTACTGTCACTGGCACATCACTTACAGTATTGTCACTCTCGCATCACTTACAGTATTGTCACTCTCGCATCACTTACAGTATTGTCACTCTCGCATCACTTACAGTATTGTCACTCTCACATCACTTACAGTACTGTCACTCTCGCATCACTTACAGTAGTACTGTCATTCTCACATCACTTACAGTACTGTCACTCTCGCATCACTTACAGTATTGTCACTCTCGCATCACTTACAGTATTGTCACTCTCGCATCACTTACAGTATTGTCACTCTCGCATCACTTACAGTATTGTCACTCTCGCATCACTTACAGTACTGTCACTCACATCACTTACTGTCAGTCTCGCATCACTTACTGTACTGTCAGTCTCGCATCACTTACAGTACTGTCAGTCTCGCATCACTTACAGTACTGTCAGTCTCGCATCACTTACAGTACTGTCACTCTCGCATCACTTACAGTACTGTCACTCACACGTCACTTACTGGCACTCTTACATCACTTACAGTACTGTCACTAGCACATCACTTACAGTACTGTCAGTCTCGCATCACTTACAGTATTGTCACTCTCGCATCACTTACAGTACTGTCACTCTCGCATCACTTACAGTACTGTCACTCTCGCATCACTTACAGTATTGTCACTCTCGCATCACTTACAGTACTGTCACTCTCGCATCACTTACAGTATTGTCACTCTCGCATCACTTACAGTACTGTCACTCGCACATCACTTACAGTACTGTCAGTCTCGCATCACTTACAGTATTGTCACTCTCACATCACTTACAGTACTGTCACTCACATCACTTACTGGCACTCTCACATCACTTACAGTACTGTCAGTCTCGCATCACTTACTGTACTGTCAGTCTCGCATCACTTACAGTACTGTCAGTCTCGCATCACTTACAGTACTGTCACTCTCGCATCACTTACAGTACTGTCACTCACACGTCACTTACTGGCACTCTTACATCACTTACAGTACTGTCACTAGCACATCACTTACAGTACTGTCAGTCTCGCATCACTTACAGTATTGTCACTCTCGCATCACTTACAGTACTGTCACTTTCGCATCACTTACAATACTGTCACTCTCGCATCACTTACAGTACTGTCACTCTCGCATCACTTACAGTACTGTCACTCTCACATCACTTACAGTATTGTCACTCTCGCATCACTTACAGTATTGTCACTCTCACATCACTTACAGTACTGTCACTCACATCACTTACTGGCACTCTCACATAACTTACAGTACTGTCAGTCTCGCATCACTTACAGTACTGTCACTCTCGCATCACTTACAGTACTGTCACTCTCGCATCACTTACAGTACTGTCACTCTCGCATCACTTACAGTATTGTCACTCTCGCATCACTTACAGTACTGTCACTCGCACATCACTTACAGTACTGTCAGTCTCGCATCACTTACAGTATTGTCACTCTCACATCACTTACAGTACTGTCACTCTCACATCACTTACAGTACTGTCACTCTCGCATCACTTACAGTATTGTCACTCTCACATCACTTACAGTACTGTCACTTTTGCATCACTTACAGTACTGTCACTCACACATCACTTACAGTACTGTCACTCACACATCACTTACAGTATTGTCACTCTCGCATCACTTACAGTACTGTCACTGGCACATCACTTACAGTATTGTCACTCTCGCATCACTTACAGTACTGTCACTCTCGCATCACTTATAGTACTTACAGTACTGTCACTCTCGCATCACTTACAGTATTGTCACTCTCGCATCACTTACAGTACTGTCACTGGCACATCACTTACAGTATTGTCACTCTCGCATCACTTACAGTACTGTCACTCTCGCATCACTTACAGTACTGTCACTCTCACATCACTTACAGTATTGTCACTCTCGCATCACTTACAGTACTGTCACTCTCGCATCACTTACAGTATTGTCACTCTCGCATCACTTACAGTATTGTCACTCTCGCATCACTTACAGTACTGTCACTGGCACATCACTTACAGTACTGTCAGTCTCGCATCACTTACAGTATTGTCACTCTCGCATCACTTACAGTATTGTCACTCTCGCATCACTTACAGTACTGTCACTCACACATCACTTACTGGCACTCTCACATCACTTACAGTACTGTCACTAGCACATCACTTACAGTACTGTCAGTCTCGCATCACTTACAGTATTGTCACTCTCGCATCACTTACAGTACTGTCACTCTCGCATCACTTACAATACTGTCACTCTCGCATCACTTACAGTATTGTCACTCTCGCATCACTTACAGTATTGTCACTCTCGCATCTCTTACAGTATTGTCACTCTCGCATCACTAACAGTACTGTCACTCGCACATCACTTACAGTATTGTCACTCTCACATCACTTACAGTACTGTCACTCTCACATCACTTACAGTACTGTCACTCTCACATCACTTACAGTACTGTCACTCTTGCATCACTTACAGTACTATCACTCTCACATCACTTACAGTACTTACACTCTCACATCACTTACAGTACTGTCACTCACACATCACTTACAGTACTGTCACTCACACATCACTTACAGTACTGTCACTCTTGCATCACTTACAGTACTGTCACTCTCGCATCACTTACAGTACTGTCACTCGCACATCACTTACAGTACTGTCACTCACCCATCACTTACAGTATTGTCACTCTCGCATTACTTACAGTACTGTCACGTTCGCATCACTTACAGTTCTGTCACTCACACATCACTTACAGTACTGTCACCCTCGCATCACTTACAGTACTGTCACTCTCGCATCACTTACAGTACTGTCACTCTCACATCACTTACAGTACTGTCGCCCTCGCATCACTTACAGTACTGTCGCCCTCGCATCACTTACAGTATTGTCGCCCTCGCATCACGTACAGTACTGTCGCCCTTGCATCACTTACAGTACTGTCGCCCTTGCATCACTTACAGTACTGTCACCCTCGCATCAATTACAGTACTGTCAGTCTCGCATCACTTACAGTACTGTCAGTCTCGCATCACTTACAGTATTGTCACTCTCACATCACTTACATTATTGTCACTCTCGCATCAATTACAGTATTGTCACTCTCGCATCACTTACAGTACTGTCACTCGCACATCACTAACAGTACTGTCACTCTGGCATCACTTACAGTACTGTCACTCTGGCATCACTTACAGTACTGTCACTCTCACATCACTTACAGTACTGTCACTCTCGTATCACTTACCGTACTGTCACTCTCGCACCACTTACAGTACTGTCACTCTCGCATCACTTACAGTACTGTCACTCTCGCATTACTTACATTACTGTCACTCTCGAATCACTTACAGTACTGTCACTCTCGCATCACTTACAGTACTGTCACTCTCGCATCACTTACAGTACTGTCACTCTCGCATCACTTACAGTACTTTCACTCTCGCATCACTTACAGTACTGTCACTCTCGAATCACTTACAGTACTGTCACTCTCGCATCACTTACAGTATTGTCACTCTCGCATCACTTACAGTACTATCACTGGCACATCACTTACAGTATTGTCACTCTCGCATCAATTACAGTATTGTCACTCTCGCATCACTTACAGTACTGTCACTCTCGCATCACTTACAGTACTTTCACTCTTGCATCACTTACAGTACTGTCAATCGCACATTACTTACAGTACTGTCACTCTCGCATCACTTACAGTATTGTCACTCTCGCATCACTTACAGTTCTGTCACTGGCACATCACTTACAGTATTGTCACTCTCGCATCAATTACAGTATTGTCACTTTCGCATCACTTACAGTACTGTCACCCTCGCATCACTTACAGTACTGTCACTCGCACATCACTTACAGTACTGTCACTCGCACATCACTTACAGTACTGTCACTCGCACATCACTTACAGTACTGTCACTCGCACATCACTTACAGTACTGTCAGTCTCGCATCACTTACATTATTGTCACTCTCGCATCACTTACAGTACTGTCACTCTCGCATCACTTACAGTATTGTCTCTCTTGCATCACTTGCAGTACTGTCACGTTCGCATCACTTACAGTACTGTCGCCCTCGCATCACTTACAGTACTGTCAGTCTCAAATCACTTACAGTATTGTCACTCTTACATCACTTACAGTATTGTCACTCTCACATCACTTACAGTACTGTCCCTTTCACATCACTTACAGTACTGTCACTCTCACATCACTTACAGTACTGTCACTCTCGCATCACTTACAGTACTGTCGCCCTCGCATCACTTACAGTACTGTCACCCTCACATCACTTACAGTACTGCCAGTCTCGAATCACTTACAGTATTGTCACTCTCACATCACTTACAGTATTGTCACTCTCGCATTACTTACAGTACTTTCACTCTCGCATCACTTACAGTACTGTCACTCTCACATCACTTACAGTACTGTCACTCTCGCATCACTTACAATACGGTCACTCTCGCATCACTTACAGTACTGTCACTCTCGCATCACTTACAGTACTGTCGCCCTTGCATCACTTACAGTACTGTCACTCTCGCATCACTTACAGTACTGTCACTCTCGCATCACTTACAGTACTGTCACTCTCGCATCACTTACAGTACTGTCACTCACACATCACTTACAGTACTGTCACTCGCATCACTTACAGTACTGTCACTCTCACATCACTTACAGTACTGTCACTCACCCATCACTTACAGTATTGTCACTCTCGCATCACTTACAGTACTGTCACTCTCGCATCACTTACAGTGCTGTCACTCTCGCATCACTTACAGTTCTGTCACTCTCGCATCACAGTACTGTCACTCTCGCATCACTTACAGTACTGTCACTCTCGCATCACTTACAGTATTGTCACTCTCGCATCACTTACAGTACTATCACACTCGCATCACTTACAGTACTGTCGCCCTCGCATCACTTACAGTACTGTCGCCCTCGCATCACTTACAGTACTGTCGCCCTCGCATCACTTACAGTGCTGTCGCCCTCGCATCACTTACAGTGCTGTCGCCCTCGCATCACTTACAGTGCTGTCGCCCTCGCATCACTTACAGTGCTGTCGCCCTCGCATCACTTACAGTGCTGTCGCCCTCGCATCACTTACAGTGCTGTCGCCCTCGCATCACTTACAGTGCTGTCGCCCTCGCATCACTTACAGTGCTGTCGCCCTCGCATCACTTACAGTGCTGTCGCCCTCGCATCACTTACAGTGCTGTCGCCCTCGCATCACTTACAGTGCTGTCACCCTTGCATCACTTACAGTACTGTCACTCTCGCATCACTTACAGTATTGTCACTCTCGCATCACTTACAGTATTGTCACTCTCGCATCACTTACAGTACTGTCACTTTTGCATCACTTAAAGTACTGTCACTCGCACATCACTTACAGTACTGTCACTCTCACATCACTTACAGTATTGTCACTCACACATCACTTACAGTACTGTCACTCTCACATCACTTACAGTATTGTCACTCACACATCACTTACTGGCACTCTCACATCACTTACAGTACTGTCATTCACACATCACTTACAGTACTGTCACTCGCACATCACTTACAGTACTGTCACTCTCGCATCACTTACAGTATTGTCACTCTCGCATCACTTACAGTATTGTCACTCCCACATCACTTACAGTACTGTCACTCTTGCATCACTGACAGTACTGTCACTCTCACATCACTTACAGTACTGTCACTCTCGCATCACTTACAGTACTGTCAGTCTCGCATCACTTACAGTACTGTCACTCTCGCATCACTTACAGTACTATCACTCTCGCATCACTTACAGTACTGTCACTCTCGCATCACTTACAGTACTATCACTCTCGCATCACTTGCAGTACTGTCACTGGCACATCACTTACAGTACTGTCAGTCTCGCATCACTTACAGTACTGTCACTCTCGCATCACTTACAATACGGTCACTCTCGCATCACTTACAGTACTGTCACTCTCGCATCACTTACAGTACTGTCGCCCTTGCATCACTTACAGTACTGTCACTCTCGCATCACTTACAGTACTGTCACTCTCGCATCACTTACAGTACTGTCACTCTCGCATCACTTACAGTACTGTCACTCACACATCACTTACAGTACTGTCACTCGCATCACTTACAGTACTGTCACTCTCACATCACTTACAGTACTGTCACTCACCCATCACTTACAGTATTGTCACTCTCGCATCACTTACAGTACTGTCACTCTCGCATCACTTGCAGTGCTGTCACTCTCGCATCACTTACAGTTCTGTCACTCTCGCATCACAGTACTGTCACTCTCGCATCACTTACAGTACTGTCACTCTCGCATCACTTATAGTATTGTCACTCTCGCATCACTTACAGTACTGTCACTCACCCATCACTTACAGTATTGTCACTCTCGCATCACTTACAGTACTGTCACTCTCGCATCACTTACAGTGCTGTCACTCTCGCATCACTTACAGTTCTGTCACTCTCGCATCACAGTACTGTCACTCTCGCATCACTTACAGTGCTGTCACTCTCGCATCACTTACAGTACTATCACACTCGCATCACTTACAGTACTGTCGCCCTCGCATCACTTACAGTACTGTCGCCCTCGCATCACTTACAGTACTGTCGCCCTCGCATCACTTACAGTACTGTCGCCCTCGCATCACTTACAGTACTGTCACTCTCGCATCACTTACAGTACTGTCACTCTCGCATCACTTATAGTACTGTCACTCTCGCATCACTTACAGTACTGTCACTCACCCATCACTTACAGTATTGTCACTCTCGCATCACTTACAGTACTGTCACTCTCGCATCACTTACAGTGCTGTCACTCTCGCATCACTTACAGTTCTGTCACTCTCGCATCACAGTACTGTCACTCTCGCATCACTTACAGTGCTGTCACTCTCGCATCACTTACAGTACTATCACACTCGCATCACTTACAGTACTGTCGCCCTCGCATCACTTACAGTACTGTCGCCCTCGCATCACTTACAGTACTGTCGCCCTCGCATCACTTACAGTACTGTCGCCCTCGCATCACTTACAGTGCTGTCGCCCTCGCATCACTTACAGTGCTGTCGCCCTCGCATCACTTACAGTGCTGTCGCCCTCGCATCACTTACAGTGCTGTCGCCCTCGCATCACTTACAGTGCTGTCGCCCTCGCATCACTTACAGTGCTGTCGCCCTCGCATCACTTACAGTGCTGTCGCCCTCGCATCACTTACAGTGCTGTCGCCCTCGCATCACTTACAGTGCTGTCACCCTCGCATCACTTACAGTACTGTCACTCTCGCATCACTTACAGTATTGTCACTCTCGCATCACTTACAGTATTGTCACTCTCGCATCACTTACAGTACTGTCACTTTTGCATCACTTAAAGTACTGTCACTCGCACATCACTTACAGTACTGTCACTCTCACATCACTTACAGTATTGTCACTCACACATCACTTACTGGCACTCTCACATCACTTACAGTACTGTCATTCACACATCACTTACAGTACTGTCACTCGCACATCACTTACAGTACTGTCACTCTCGCATCACTTACAGTATTGTCACTCTCGCATCACTTACAGTATTGTCACTCCCACATCACTTACAGTACTGTCACTCTTGCATCACTGACAGTACTGTCACTCTCACATCACTTACAGTACTGTCACTCTCGCATCACTTACAGTACTGTCAGTCTCGCATCACTTACAGTACTGTCACTCTCGCATCACTTACAGTACTATCACTCTCGCATCACTTACAGTACTGTCACTCTCGCATCACTTACAGTACTGTCACTCTCGCATCACTTACAGTACTTTCACTCTCGCATCACTTACAGTACTGTCACTCTCGAATCACTTACAGTACTGTCACTCTCGCATCACTTACAGTATTGTCACTCTCGCATCACTTACAGTACTATCACTGGCACATCACTTACAGTATTGTCACTCTCGCATCAATTACAGTATTGTCACTCTCGCATCACTTACAGTACTGTCACTCTCGCATCACTTACAGTACTTTCACTCTCGCATCACTTACAGTACTGTCAATCGCACATTACTTACAGTACTGTCACTCTCGCATCACTTACAGTATTGTCACTCTCGCATCACTTACAGTTCTGTCACTGGCACATCACTTACAGTATTGTCACTCTCGCATCAATTACAGTATTGTCACTTTCGCATCACTTACAGTACTGTCACCCTCGCATCACTTACAGTACTGTCACTCGCACATCACTTACAGTACTGTCACTCGCACATCACTTACAGTACTGTCACTCGCACATCACTTACAGTACTGTCACTCGCACATCACTTACAGTACTGTCAGTCTCGCATCACTTACATTATTGTCACTCTCGCATCACTTACAGTACTGTCACTCTCGCATCACTTACAGTATTGTCTCTCTTGCATCACTTGCAGTACTGTCACGTTCGCATCACTTACAGTACTGTCGCCCTCGCATCACTTACAGTACTGTCAGTCTCAAATCACTTACAGTATTGTCACTCTTACATCACTTACAGTATTGTCACTCTCACATCACTTACAGTACTGTCCCTTTCACATCACTTACAGTACTGTCACTCTCACATCACTTACAGTACTGTCACTCTCGCATCACTTACAGTACTGTCGCCCTCGCATCACTTACAGTACTGTCACCCTCACATCACTTACAGTACTGCCAGTCTCGAATCACTTACAGTATTGTCACTCTCACATCACTTACAGTATTGTCACTCTCGCATTACTTACAGTACTTTCACTCTCGCATCACTTACAGTACTGTCACTCTCACATCACTTACAGTACTGTCACTCTCGCATCACTTACAATACGGTCACTCTCGCATCACTTACAGTACTGTCACTCTCGCATCACTTACAGTACTGTCGCCCTTGCATCACTTACAGTACTGTCACTCTCGCATCACTTACAGTACTGTCACTCTCGCATCACTTACAGTACTGTCACTCTCGCATCACTTACAGTACTGTCACTCACACATCACTTACAGTACTGTCACTCGCATCACTTACAGTACTGTCACTCTCACATCACTTACAGTACTGTCACTCACCCATCACTTACAGTATTGTCACTCTCGCATCACTTACAGTACTGTCACTCTCGCATCACTTACAGTGCTGTCACTCTCGCATCACTTACAGTTCTGTCACTCTCGCATCACAGTACTGTCACTCTCGCATCACTTACAGTACTGTCACTCTCGCATCACTTACAGTATTGTCACTCTCGCATCACTTACAGTGCTGTCACTCTCGCATCACTTACAGTACTGTCACTGGCACATCACTTACAGTACTGTCAGTCTCGCATCACTTACAGTACTATCACACTCGCATCACTTACAGTACTGTCGCCCTCGCATCACTTACAGTACTGTCGCCCTCGCATCACTTACAGTACTGTCGCCCTCGCATCACTTACAGTACTGTCGCCCTCGCATCACTTACAGTGCTGTCGCCCTCGCATCACTTACAGTGCTGTCGCCCTCGCATCACTTACAGTGCTGTCGCCCTCGCATCACTTACAGTGCTGTCGCCCTCGCATCACTTACAGTGCTGTCGCCCTCGCATCACTTACAGTGCTGTCGCCCTCGCATCACTTACAGTGCTGTCGCCCTCGCATCACTTACAGTGCTGTCGCCCTCGCATCACTTACAGTGCTGTCGCCCTCGCATCACTTACAGTGCTGTCGCCCTCGCATCACTTACAGTGCTGTCGCCCTCGCATCACTTACAGTGCTGTCGCCCTCGCATCACTTACAGTGCTGTCACCCTTGCATCACTTACAGTACTGTCACTCTCGCATCACTTACAGTATTGTCACTCTCGCATCACTTACAGTATTGTCACTCTCGCATCACTTACAGTACTGTCACTTTTGCATCACTTAAAGTACTGTCACTCGCACATCACTTACAGTACTGTCACTCTCACATCACTTACAGTATTGTCACTCACACATCACTTACAGTACTGTCACTCTCACATCACTTACAGTATTGTCACTCACACATCACTTACTGGCACTCTCACATCACTTACAGTACTGTCATTCACACATCACTTACAGTACTGTCACTCGCACATCACTTACAGTACTGTCACTCTCGCATCACTTACAGTATTGTCACTCTCGCATCACTTACAGTATTGTCACTCCCTCATCACTTACAGTACTGTCACTCTTGCATCACTGACAGTACTGTCACTCTCACATCACTTACAGTACTGTCACTCTCGCATCACTTACAGTACTGTCAGTCTCGCATCACTTACAGTACTGTCACTCTCGCATCACTTACAGTACTATCACTCTCGCATCACTTACAGTACTGTCACTCTCGCATCACTTACAGTACTATCACTCTCGCATCACTTGCAGTACTGTCACTGGCACATCACTTACAGTACTGTCAGTCTCGCATCACTTACAGTACTGTCACTCTCGCATCACTTACAATACGGTCACTCTCGCATCACTTACAGTACTGTCACTCTCGCATCACTTACAGTACTGTCGCCCTTGCATCACTTACAGTACTGTCACTCTCGCATCACTTACAGTACTGTCACTCTCGCATCACTTACAGTACTGTCACTCTCGCATCACTTACAGTACTGTCACTCACACATCACTTACAGTACTGTCACTCGCATCACTTACAGTACTGTCACTCTCACATCACTTACAGTACTGTCACTCACCCATCACTTACAGTATTGTCACTCTCGCATCACTTACAGTGCTGTCACTCTCGCATCACTTACAGTTCTGTCACTCTCGCATCACAGTACTGTCACTCTCGCATCACTTACAGTACTGTCACTCTCGCATCACTTATAGTATTGTCACTCTCGCATCACTTACAGTACTATCACACTCGCATCACTTACAGTACTGTCGCCCTCGCATCACTTACAGTACTGTCGCCCTCGCATCACTTACAGTACTGTCGCCCTCGCATCACTTACAGTACTGTCGCCCTCGCATCACTTACAGTGCTGTCGCCCTCGCATCACTTACAGTGCTGTCGCCCTCGCATCACTTACAGTGCTGTCGCCCTCGCATCACTTACAGTGCTGTCGCCCTCGCATCACTTACAGTGCTGTCGCCCTCGCATCACTTACAGTGCTGTCGCCCTCGCATCACTTACAGTGCTGTCGCCCTCGCATCACTTACAGTGCTGTCGCCCTCGCATCACTTACAGTGCTGTCGCCCTCGCATCACTTACAGTGCTGTCGCCCTCGCATCACTTACAGTGCTGTCACCCTTGCATCACTTACAGTACTGTCACTCTCGCATCACTTACAGTATTGTCACTCTCGCATCACTTACAGTATTGTCACTCTCGCATCACTTACAGTACTGTCACTTTTGCATCACTTAAAGTACTGTCACTCGCACATCACTTACAGTACTGTCACTCTCACATCACTTACAGTATTGTCACTCACACATCACTTACTGGCACTCTCACATCACTTACAGTACTGTCATTCACACATCACTTACAGTACTGTCACTCGCACATCACTTACAGTACTGTCACTCTCGCATCACTTACAGTATTGTCACTCTCGCATCACTTACAGTATTGTCACTCCCACATCACTTACAGTACTGTCACTCTTGCATCACTGACAGTACTGTCACTCTCACATCACTTACAGTACTGTCACTCTCGCATCACTTACAGTACTGTCAGTCTCGCATCACTTACAGTACTGTCACTCTCGCATCACTTACAGTACTATCACTCTCGCATCACTTACAGTACTGTCACTCTCGCATCACTTACAGTACTATCACTCTCGCATCACTTGCAGTACTGTCACTGGCACATCACTTACAGTACTGTCAGTCTCGCATCACTTACAGTATTGTCACTCTCGCATCACTTACAATACGGCCACTCTCGCATCACTTACAGTACTGTCACTCTCGCATCACTTACAGTACTGTCACTCTCGCATCACTTACAGTACTGTCACTCACCCATCACTTACAGTACTGTCACTCTCGCATCACTTACAGTACTGTCACTCTCGCATCACTTACAGTTCTGTCACTCTCGCATCACTTACAGTACTGTCACTCTCACATCACTTACAGTACTGTCACTCTCGCATCACTTACAGTACTGTCACTCTCACATCACTTACAGTACTGTCACTCTCACATCACTTACAGTACTGTCACTCTCGCATCACTTACAGTACTGTCACTCTCGCATCACTTACAGTACTATCACACTCGCATCACTTACAGTACTGTCGCCCTCGCATCACTTACAGTACTGTCGCCCTCGCATCACTTACAGTACTGTCACTCTCGCATCACTTACAGTACTGTCACTCTCGCATCACTTACAGTACTGTCGCCCTTGCATCACTTACAGTACTGTCACTCTCGCATCACTTACAGTACTGTCACTCACCCATCACTTACAGTATTGTCACTCTCGCATCACTTACATTACTGTCACTCTCGCATCACTTACAGTACTGTCGCCCTTGCATCACTTACAGTACTGTCACTCTCGCATCACTTACAGTACTGTCACTCACCCATCACTTACAGTATTGTCACTCTCGCATCACTTACATTACTGTCACTCTCGCATCACTTACAGTACTGTCACTCACCCATCACTTACAGTACTGTCACTCTCACATCACTTACAGTACTGTCAGTCTCGCATCACTTACAGTACTGTCACTCTCGCATCACTTACAGTACTGTCACTCTCGCATCACTTACAGTACTGTCACTGGCACATCACTTACAGTACTGTCAGTCTCGCATCACTAACAGTACTATCACACTCGCATCACTAACAGTACTGTCGCCCTCGCATCACTAACAGTACTGTCGCCCTCGCATCACTTACAGTACTGTCGCCCTCGCATCACTTACAGTACTGTCGCCCTCGCATCACTTACAGTACTGTCGCCCTCGCATCACTTACAGTACTGTCGCCCTCGCATCACTTACAGTACTGTCGCCCTCGCATCACTTACAGTACTGTCGCCCTCGCATCACTTACAGTATTGTCACTCTCGCATCACTTACAGTACTGTCACTTTTGCATCACTTACAGTATTGTCACTCTCGCATCACTTACAGTACTGTCACTTTTGCATCACTTACAGTACTGTCGCCCTCGCATCACTTACAGTACTGTCGCCCTCGCATCACTTACAGTACTGTCACTCTCGCATCACTTACAGTATTGTCACTCTCGCATCACTTACAGTATTGTCACGCACACATCACTTACAGTACTGTCACTCTCACATCACTTACAGTATTGTCACTCACACATCACTTACTGGCACTCTCACATCACTTACAGTACTGTCATTCACACATCACTTACAGTACTGTCACTCTCACATCACTTACAGTACTGTCACTCTCGCATCACTTACAGTATTGTCACTCTCGCATCACTTACAGTATTGTCACTCTCGCATCACTTACAGTATTGTCACTCTCGCATCACTTACAGTATTGTCACTCCCACATCACTTACAGTACTGTCACTCTCGCATCACTTACAGTACTGTCACTCTCGCATCACTTGCAGTACTGTCACTGGCACATCACTTACAGTACTGTCACTCTCGCATCACTTACAGTACTGTCACTCTCGCATCACTTGCAGTACTGTCACTGGCACATCACTTACAGTACTGTCAGTCTCGCATCACTTACAGTATTGTCACTCTCGCATCACTTACAATACGGCCACTCTCGCATCACTTACAGTACTGTCACTCTCGCATCACTTACAGTACTGTCACTCTCGCATCACTTACAGTACTGTCACTCACCCATCACTTACAGTACTGTCACTCTCGCATCACTTACAGTTCTGTCACTCTCGCATCACTTACAGTACTGTCACTCTCGCATCACTTACAGTACTGTCACTCTCGCATCACTTACAGTACTGTCACTCTCGCATCACTTACAGTTCTGTCACTCTCGCATCACTTACAGTTCTGTCACTCTCGCATCACTTACAGTATTGTCACTCTCGCATCACTTACAATACGGCCACTCTCGCATCACTTACAGTACTGTCACTCTCGCATCACTTACAGTACTGTCAGTCTCGCATCACTTACAGTACTGTCACTCTCGCATCACTTACAGTACTGTCACTCTCGCATCACTTACAGTACTGTCACTCTCGCATCACTTGCAGTACTGTCACTGGCACATCACTTACAGTACTGTCAGTCTCGCATCACTTACAGTATTGTCACTCTCGCATCACTTACAATACGGCCACTCTCGCATCACTTACAGTACTGTCACTCTCGCATCACTTACAGTACTGTCACTCTCGCATCACTTACAGTACTGTCACTCACCCATCACTTACAGTACTGTCACTCTCGCATCACTTACAGTACTGTCACTCTCGCATCACTTACAGTTCTGTCACTCTCGCATCACTTACAGTACTGTCACTCTCGCATCACTTACAGTACTGTCACTCTCGCATCACTTACAGTTCTGTCACTCTCGCATCACTTACAGTTCTGTCACTCTCGCATCACTTACAGTTCGGTCACTCTCGCATCACTTACAGTTCTGTCACTCTCGCATCACTTACAGTTCTGTCACTCTCGCATCACTTACAGTACTGTCACTCTCACATCACTTACAGTACTGTCACTGGCACATCACTTACAGTACTGTCAGTCTCGCATCACTTACAGTACTGTCACTCTCGCATCACTTACAGTACTGTCACTCTCGCATCACTTACAGTACTATCACTCGCATCACTTACAGTACTGTCGCCCTCGCATCACTTACAGTACTGTCGCCCTCGCATCACTTACAGTACTGTCACTCTCGCATCACTTACAGTACTGTCGCCCTTGCATCACTTACAGTACTGTCACTCTCGCATCACTTACAGTACTGTCACTCTCGCATCACTTACAGTACTGTCACTCACCCATCACTTACAGTATTGTCACTCTCGCATCACTTACAGTACTGTCACTCTCGCATCACTTACAGTACTGTCACTCTCGCATCACTTACAGTGCTGTCACTCTCGCATCACTTACAGTACTGTCACTGGCACATCACTTACAGTACTGTCAGTCTCGCATCACTTACAGTACTGTCACTCTCGCATCACTTACAGTACTATCACACTCGCATCACTTACAGTACTGTCGCCCTCGCATCACTAACAGTACTGTCGCCCTCGCATCACTTACAGTACTGTCGCCCTCGCATCACTTACAGTACTGTCGCCCTCGCATCACTTACAGTACTGTCGCCCTCGCATCACTTACAGTACTGTCGCCCTCGCATCACTTACAGTACTGTCGCCCTCGCATCACTTACAGTACTGTCGCCCTCGCATCACTTACAGTACTGTCGCCCTCGCATCACTTACAGTGCTGTCGCCCTCGCATCACTTACAGTGCTGTCGCCCTCGCATCACTTACAGTGCTGTCGCCCTCGCATCACTTACAGTGCTGTCGCCCTCGCATCACTTACAGTGCTGTCACCCTCGCATCACTTACAGTACTGTCACTCTCGCATCACTTACAGTATTGTCACTCTCGCATCACTTACAGTACTGTCACTTTTGCATCACTTCCAGTACTGTCACTCACATCACTTACAGTATTGTCACTCACACATCACTTACAGTACTGTCACTCTCACATCACTTACAGTATTGTCACTCACACATCACTTACTGGCACTCTCACATCACTTACAGTACTGTCATTCACACATCACTTACAGTACTGTCACTCGCACATCACTTACAGTACTGTCACTCTCGCATCACTTACAGTACTGTCACTCTCGCATCACTTACAGTACTGTCACTCTCGCATCACTTACAGTATTGTCACTCCCACATCACTTACAGTACTGTCACTCTCGCATCACTGACAGTACTGTCACTCTCACATCACTTACAGTACTGTCACTCTCGCATCACTTACAGTACTGTCAGTCTCGCATCACTTACAGTACTGTCACTCTCGCATCACTTACAGTACTGTCACTCTCGCATCACTTACAGTACTGTCACTCTCGCATCACTTACAGTACTGTCACTCTCGCATCACTTGCAGTACTGTCACTGGCACATCACTTACAGTACTGTCAGTCTCGCATCACTTACAGTATTGTCACTCTCGCATCACTTACAATACGGCCACTCTCGCATCACTTACAGTACTGTCACTCTCGCATCACTTACAGTACTGTCACTCTCGCATCACTTACAGTACTGTCACTCACCCATCACTTACAGTACTGTCACTCTCGCATCACTTACAGTTCTGTCACTCTCGCATCACTTACAGTACTGTCACTCTCGCATCACTTACAGTACTGTCACTCTCGCATCACTTACAGTTCTGTCACTCTCGCATCACTTACAGTTCTGTCACTCTCGCATCACTTACAGTTCTGTCACTCTCGCATCACTTACAGTTCTGTCACTCTCGCATCACTTACAGTACTGTCACTCACCCATCACTTACAGTACTGTCACTCTCGCATCACTTACAGTACTGTCACTCTCGCATCACTTACAGTTCTGTCACTCTCGCATCACTTACAGTACTGTCACTCTCGCATCACTTACAGTACTGTCACTCTCGCATCACTTACAGTTCTGTCACTCTCGCATCACTTACAGTTCTGTCACTCTCGCATCACTTACAGTTCTGTCACTCTCGCATCACTTACAGTTCTGTCACTATCGCATCACTTACAGTTCTGTCACTCTCGCATCACTTACAGTACTGTCACTCTCGCATCACTTACAGTACTGTCACTCTCGCATCACTTACAGTACTGTCACTCTCGCATCACTTACAGTATTGTCACTCTCGCATCACTTACAGTACTGTCAGTCTCGCATCACTTACAGTACTGTCAGTCTCGCATCACTTACAGTACTGTCAGTCTCGCATCACTTACAGTTCTGTCACTCTCGCATCACTTACAGTACTGTCACTCTCGCATCACTTACAGTTCTGTCACTCTCGCATCACTTACAGTTCTGTCACTCTCGCATCACTTACAGTACTGTCGCCCTCGCATCACTTACAGTACTGTCGCCCTCGCATCACTAACAGTACTGTCGCCCTCGCATCACTTACAGTACTGTCGCCCTTGCATCACTTACAGTACTGTCGCCCTCGCATCACTTACAGTACTGTCGCCCTCGCATCACTTACAGTACTGTCGCCCTCGCATCACTTACAGTACTGTCGCCCTCGCATCACTTACAGTACTGTCGCCCTCGCATCACTTACAGTACTGTCGCCCTCGCATCACTTACAGTACTGTCGCCCTCGCATCACTTACAGTACTGTCGCCCTCGCATCACTTACAGTACTGTCGCCCTCGCATCACTTACAGTACTGTCATCCTCGCATCACTTACAGTGCTGACACCCTCGCATCACTTACAGTACTGTCACTCTCGCATCACTTACAGTATTGTCACTGGCACATCACTTACAGTATTGTCACTCTCACATCACTTACAGTACTGTCACTCACACATCACTTACTGGCACTCTCACATCACTTACAGTACTGTCATTCACACATCACTTACTGGCACTCTCACATCACTTACAGTACTGTCATTCACACATCACTTACAGTACTGTCACTCGCACATCACTTACAGTACTGTCAGTCTCGCATCACTTACAGTATTGTCACTCTCGCATCACTTACAGTATTGTCACTCTCGCATCACTTACAGTATTGTCACTCTCGCATCACTTACAGTACTGTCACTCTCGCATCACTTACAGTACTGTCAGTCTCGAATCACTTACAGTACTGTCACTCTCACATCACTTACAGTACTGTCACTCTCACATCACTTACAGTACTGTCACTCTCGCATCACTTACAGTATTGTCACTCTCGCATCACTTACAATACGGCCACTCTCGCATCACTTACAGTACTGTCACTCTCGCATCACTTACAGTACTGTCAGTCTCGCATCACTTACAGTACTGTCACTCTCGCATCACTTACAGTACTGTCACTCTCGCATCACTTACAGTACTGTCACTGGCACATCACTTACAGTACTGTAAGTCTCGCATCACTTACAGTATTGTCACTCTCGCATCACTTACAATACGGCCACTCTCGCATCACTTACAGTACTGTCACTCTCGCATCACTTACAGTACTGTCACTCTCGCATCACTTACAGTACTGTCACTCACCCATCACTTACAGTACTGTCACTCTCGCATCACTTACAGTTCGGTCACTCTCGCATCACTTACAGTTCTGTCACTCTCGCATCACTTACAGTTCGGTCACTCTCGCATCACTTACAGTTCTGTCACTCTCGCATCACTTACAGTTCTGTCACTCTCGCATCACTTACAGTACTGTCACTCTCACATCACTTACAGTACTGTCACTGGCACATCACTTACAGTACTGTCAGTCTCGCATCACTTACAGTACTGTCACTCTCGCATCACTTACAGTACTGTCACTCTCGCATCACTTACAGTACTATCACACTCGCATCACTTACAGTACTGTCGCCCTCGCATCACTTACAGTACTGTCGCCCTCGCATCACTTACAGTACTGTCACTCTCGCATCACTTACAGTACTATCACACTCGCATCACTTACAGTACTGTCGCCCTCGCATCACTTACAGTACTGTCGCCCTCGCATCACTTACAGTACTGTCACTCTCGCATCACTTACAGTACTGTCACTCTCGCATCACTTACAGTACTGTCACTCACCCATCACTTACAGTATTGTCACTCTCGCATCACTTACAGTACTGTCACTCTCGCATCACTTACAGTGCTGTCACTCTCGCATCACTTACAGTGCTGTCACTCTCGCATCACTTACAGTACTGTCACTGGCACATCACTTACAGTACTGTCAGTCTCGCATCACTTACAGTACTGTCACTCTCGCATCACTTACAGTACTATCACACTCGCATCACTTACAGTACTGTCGCCCTCGCATCACTAACAGTACTGTCGCCCTCGCATCACTTACAGTACTGTCGCCCTCGCATCACTTACAGTACTGTCGCCCTCGCATCACTTACAGTACTGTCGCCCTCGCATCACTTACAGTACTGTCGCCCTCGCATCACTTACAGTACTGTCGCCCTCGCATCACTTACAGTACTGTCGCCCTCGCATCACTTACAGTGCTGTCGCCCTCGCATCACTTACAGTGCTGTCGCCCTCGCATCACTTACAGTGCTGTCGCCCTCGCATCACTTACAGTGCTGTCGCCCTCGCATCACTTACAGTACTGTCGCCCTCGCATCACTTACAGTGCTGTCACCCTCGCATCACTTACAGTACTGTCACTCTCGCATCACTTACAGTATTGTCACTCTCGCATCACTTACAGTACTGTCACTTTTGCATCACTTCCAGTACTGTCACTCACATCACTTACAGTATTGTCACTCACACATCACTTACAGTACTGTCACTCTCACATCACTTACAGTATTGTCACTCACACATCACTTACTGGCACTCTCACATCACTTACAGTACTGTCATTCACACATCACTTACAGTACTGTCACTCGCACATCACTTACAGTACTGTCACTCTCGCATCACTTACAGTACTGTCACTCTCGCATCACTTACAGTATTGTCACTCCCACATCACTTACAGTACTGTCACTCTCGCATCACTGACAGTACTGTCACTCTCACATCACTTACAGTACTGTCACTCTCGCATCACTTACAGTACTGTCAGTCTCGCATCACTTACAGTACTGTCAGTCTCGCATCACTTACAGTACTGTCACTCTCGCATCACTTACAGTACTGTCACTCTCGCATCACTTACAGTACTGTCACTCTCGCATCACTTGCAGTACTGTCACTGGCACATCACTTACAGTACTGTCAGTCTCGCATCACTTACAGTATTGTCACTCTCGCATCACTTACAATACGGCCACTCTCGCATCACTTACAGTACTGTCACTCTCGCATCACTTACAGTACTGTCACTCTCGCATCACTTACAGTACTGTCACTCACCCATCACTTACAGTACTGTCACTCTCGCATCACTTACAGTTCTGTCACTCTCGCATCACTTACAGTACTGTCACTCTCGCATCACTTACAGTACTGTCACTCTCGCATCACTTACAGTTCTGTCACTCTCGCATCACTTACAGTTCTGTCACTCTCGCATCACTTACAGTTCTGTCACTCTCGCATCACTTACAGTTCTGTCACTCTCGCATCACTTACAGTTCTGTCACTCTCGCATCACTTACAGTACTGTCACTCACCCATCACTTACAGTACTGTCACTCTCGCATCACTTACAGTACTGTCACTCTCGCATCACTTACAGTTCTGTCACTCTCGCATCACTTACAGTACTGTCACTCTCGCATCACTTACAGTACTGTCACTCTCGCATCACTTACAGTACTGTCACTCTCGCATCACTTACAGTACTGTCACTCTCGCATCACTTACAGTTCTGTCACTCTCGCATCACTTACAGTTCTGTCACTCTCGCATCACTTACAGTTCTGTCACTCTCGCATCACTTACAGTACTGTCACTCTCGCATCACTTACAGTTCTGTCACTCTCGCATCACTTACAGTACTGTCGCCCTCGCATCACTTACAGTACTGTCGCCCTCGCATCACTAACAGTACTGTCGCCCTCGCATCACTTACAGTACTGTCGCCCTCGCATCACTTACAGTACTGTCGCCCTCGCATCACTTACAGTACTGTCGCCCTCGCATCACTTACAGTACTGTCGCCCTCGCATCACTTACAGTACTGTCGCCCTCGCATCACTTACAGTACTGTCGCCCTCGCATCACTTACAGTACTGTCGCCCTCGCATCACTTACAGTACTGTCGCCCTCGCATCACTTACAGTACTGTCGCCCTCGCATCACTTACAGTACTGTCGCCCTCGCATCACTTACAGTGCTGTCGCCCTCGCATCACTTACAGTACTGTCATCCTCGCATCACTTACAGTACTGTCACTCTCACATCACTTACAGTACTGTCACTCTCGCATCACTTACAGTACTGTCTCTCGCACATCACTTACAGTGCTGTCACTCACACATCACTCACAGTACTGTCGCTCTCGCATCACTTACAGTACTGTCACTCTCACATCACTTACTGTCACTCACATCACTTACTGTCACTCTCGCATCACTTACAGTACTGTCACTCACACATCACTTACAGTATTGTCACTCTCGCATCACTTACTGTCACTCACATCACTTACTGTCACTCTCGCATCACTTACAGTACTGTCACTCACACATCACTTACAGTACTGTCACTCTCACATCACTTACTGTCACTCACGTCACTTACGGTCACTCACACATCACTTACAGTACTGTCACACAATAAACGGTAATCGCACCAAGATGAAAATGATGTGGTTCCCAGGGACTCCTCATTTAGAAGAATGTGGGGTCCTGCATCACTGTTTCTGTGTCCCATCATAATTTATTTGTATGGTTATTAAATCTAATATTGATATATATACAGTAAGACTGTGGAGAATGAGCCTGACTGGTCCTTCGCAGTGAGGGGAAAGACACACCCCTTCCCAAAAGAAAAACAGCCAAACCTTCCTATCTCTCCCCGATCTGTCCTAATGATTAGTTGGGACCCCCAGCAGCTGTGTCTCATCAGTCTCGCATTACTTACAGTACTGTCACTCGCATCACTTACAGTACTGTCACTCGCATCACTTGCAGTACTGTCACCCTTGCATCACTTACAGTACTGTCACTCTCGCATCACTTACAGTACTGTCACTCTCGCATCACTTATAGTACTGTCACTCTCGCATCACTTACTGTACTGTCACTCGCATCACTTACAGTACTGTCACTCGCATCACTTACAGTACTGTCACTCGCATCACTTACAGTACTGTCACTCGCATCACTTACAGTACTGTCCCTCGCATCACTTACAGTACTGTCACTCGCATCACTTACAGTACTGTCACTCTCACATCACTTACAGTATTGTCACTCTCACATCACTTACAGTACTGTCCCTCTCACATCACTTACAGTACTGTCCCTCTCACATCACTTACAGTACTGTCACTCTCGCATCACTTACAGTACTGTCCCTCTCACATCACTTACAGTACTGTCACTCTCGCATCACTTACAGTACTGTCACTCTCGCATCACTTACAGTACTGTCACTCTCACATCACTTACAGTATTGTCACTCTCACATCACTTACAGTATTGTCACTCTCACATCACTTACAGTACTGTCCCTCTCACATCACTTACAGTACTGTCACTCTCGCATCACTTACAGTACTTTCACTCTCGCATCACTTACAGTACTGTCACTCTCGCATCACTTACAGTACTGTCACTCTCGCATCACTTACAGTACTGTCACTCTCGCATCACTTACAGTACTTTCACTCTCGCATCACTTACAGTATTGTCACTCTCACATCACTTACAGTACTTTCACTCTCGCATCACTTACAGTACTGTCACTTGCATCACTTACAGTACTGTCACTCGCATCACTTACAGTACTGTCACTCTCGCATCACTTACAGTGCTGTCACCCTCGCATCACTTACAGTACTGTCACTCTCGCATCACTTACAGTATTGTCACTCTCGCATCACTTACAGTACTGTCACTTTTGCATCACTTCCAGTACTGTCACTCACATCACTTACAGTATTGTCACTCACACATCACTTACAGTACTGTCACTCTCACATCACTTACAGTATTGTCACTCACACATCACTTACTGGCACTCTCACATCACTTACAGTACTGTCATTCACACATCACTTACAGTACTGTCACTCGCACATCACTTACAGTACTGTCACTCTCGCATCACTTACAGTACTGTCACTCTCGCATCACTTACAGTATTGTCACTCCCACATCACTTACAGTACTGTCACTCTCGCATCACTGACAGTACTGTCACTCTCACATCACTTACAGTACTGTCACTCTCGCATCACTTACAGTACTGTCAGTCTCGCATCACTTACAGTACTGTCAGTCTCGCATCACTTACAGTACTGTCACTCTCGCATCACTTACAGTACTGTCACTCTCGCATCACTTACAGTACTGTCACTCTCGCATCACTTGCAGTACTGTCACTGGCACATCACTTACAGTACTGTCAGTCTCGCATCACTTACAGTATTGTCACTCTCGCATCACTTACAATACGGCCACTCTCGCATCACTTACAGTACTGTCACTCTCGCATCACTTACAGTACTGTCACTCTCGCATCACTTACAGTACTGTCACTCACCCATCACTTACAGTACTGTCACTCTCGCATCACTTACAGTTCTGTCACTCTCGCATCACTTACAGTACTGTCACTCTCGCATCACTTACAGTACTGTCACTCTCGCATCACTTACAGTTCTGTCACTCTCGCATCACTTACAGTTCTGTCACTCTCGCATCACTTACAGTTCTGTCACTCTCGCATCACTTACAGTTCTGTCACTCTCGCATCACTTACAGTTCTGTCACTCTCGCATCACTTACAGTACTGTCACTCACCCATCACTTACAGTACTGTCACTCTCGCATCACTTACAGTACTGTCACTCTCGCATCACTTACAGTTCTGTCACTCTCGCATCACTTACAGTACTGTCACTCTCGCATCACTTACAGTACTGTCACTCTCGCATCACTTACAGTACTGTCACTCTCGCATCACTTACAGTACTGTCACTCTCGCATCACTTACAGTTCTGTCACTCTCGCATCACTTACAGTTCTGTCACTCTCGCATCACTTACAGTTCTGTCACTCTCGCATCACTTACAGTACTGTCACTCTCGCATCACTTACAGTTCTGTCACTCTCGCATCACTTACAGTACTGTCGCCCTCGCATCACTTACAGTACTGTCGCCCTCGCATCACTAACAGTACTGTCGCCCTCGCATCACTTACAGTACTGTCGCCCTCGCATCACTTACAGTACTGTCGCCCTCGCATCACTTACAGTACTGTCGCCCTCGCATCACTTACAGTACTGTCGCCCTCGCATCACTTACAGTACTGTCGCCCTCGCATCACTTACAGTACTGTCGCCCTCGCATCACTTACAGTACTGTCGCCCTCGCATCACTTACAGTACTGTCGCCCTCGCATCACTTACAGTACTGTCGCCCTCGCATCACTTACAGTACTGTCGCCCTCGCATCACTTACAGTGCTGTCGCCCTCGCATCACTTACAGTACTGTCATCCTCGCATCACTTACAGTACTGTCACTCTCACATCACTTACAGTACTGTCACTCTCGCATCACTTACAGTACTGTCACTCTCGCATCACTTACAGTACTGTCTCTCGCACATCACTTACAGTGCTGTCACTCACACATCACTCACAGTACTGTCGCTCTCGCATCACTTACAGTACTGTCACTCTCACATCACTTACTGTCACTCACATCACTTACTGTCACTCTCGCATCACTTACAGTACTGTCACTCACACATCACTTACAGTATTGTCACTCTCGCATCACTTACTGTCACTCACATCACTTACTGTCACTCTCGCATCACTTACAGTACTGTCACTCACACATCACTTACAGTACTGTCACTCTCACATCACTTACTGTCACTCACGTCACTTACGGTCACTCACACATCACTTACAGTACTGTCACACAATAAACGGTAATCGCACCAAGATGAAAATGATGTGGTTCCCAGGGACTCCTCATTTAGAAGAATGTGGGGTCCTGCATCACTGTTTCTGTGTCCCATCATAATTTATTTGTATGGTTATTAAATCTAATATTGATATATATACAGTAAGACTGTGGAGAATGAGCCTGACTGGTCCTTCGCAGTGAGGGGAAAGACACACCCCTTCCCAAAAGAAAAACAGCCAAACCTTCCTATCTCTCCCCGATCTGTCCTAATGATTAGTTGGGACCCCCAGCAGCTGTGTCTCATCAGTCTCGCATTACTTACAGTACTGTCACTCGCATCACTTACAGTACTGTCACTCGCATCACTTGCAGTACTGTCACCCTTGCATCACTTACAGTACTGTCACTCTCGCATCACTTACAGTACTGTCACTCTCGCATCACTTATAGTACTGTCACTCTCGCATCACTTACTGTACTGTCACTCGCATCACTTACAGTACTGTCACTCGCATCACTTACAGTACTGTCACTCGCATCACTTACAGTACTGTCACTCGCATCACTTACAGTACTGTCCCTCGCATCACTTACAGTACTGTCACTCGCATCACTTACAGTACTGTCACTCTCACATCACTTACAGTATTGTCACTCTCACATCACTTACAGTACTGTCCCTCTCACATCACTTACAGTACTGTCCCTCTCACATCACTTACAGTACTGTCACTCTCGCATCACTTACAGTACTGTCCCTCTCACATCACTTACAGTACTGTCACTCTCGCATCACTTACAGTACTGTCACTCTCGCATCACTTACAGTACTGTCACTCTCACATCACTTACAGTATTGTCACTCTCACATCACTTACAGTATTGTCACTCTCACATCACTTACAGTACTGTCCCTCTCACATCACTTACAGTACTGTCACTCTCGCATCACTTACAGTACTTTCACTCTCGCATCACTTACAGTACTGTCACTCTCGCATCACTTACAGTACTGTCACTCTCGCATCACTTACAGTACTGTCACTCTCGCATCACTTACAGTACTTTCACTCTCGCATCACTTACAGTATTGTCACTCTCACATCACTTACAGTACTTTCACTCTCGCATCACTTACAGTACTGTCACTTGCATCACTTACAGTACTGTCACTCGCATCACTTACAGTACTGTCACTCTCGCATCACTTACAGTACTGTCACTCTCGCATCACTTACAGTACTGTCGCCCTCGCAACACTTACAGTACTTTCACTCGCATCACTTACAGTACTGTCCCTCTCACATCACTTACAGTACTGTCCCTCTCACATCACTTACAGTACTGTCACTCTCGCATCACTTACAGTACTGTCCCTCTCACATCACTTACAGTACTGTCACTCTCGCATCACTTACAGTACTGTCACTCTCGCATCACTTACAGTACTGTCACTCTCACATCACTTACAGTATTGTCACTCTCACATCACTTACAGTATTGTCACTCTCACATCACTTACAGTACTGTCGCCCTCGCATCACTTACAGTACTGTCACTCTCGCATCACTTACAGTACTATCACTCTCACATCACTTACATTTCTCTAACGTCCTAGTGGATGCTGGGTACTCCGTAAGGACCATGGGGAATAGACGGGCTCCGCAGGAGACTGGGCACTCTAAGAAAGATTTAGTACTACTGGTGTGCACTGGCTCCTCCCTCTATGCCCCTCCTCCAGACCTCAGAATCTGTGCCTGGCCAGAGCTGGGTGCTTTTAGTGGGCTCTCCTGAGCTTGCTAATAAGAAAGTATTTTAGTTAGGTTTTTTATTTTCAGAGAGCTTCTGCTGGCAACAGACTCTCTGCTACGAGGGACTGAGGGGAGAGAAGCAAACCTACTAACTGCGGCTAGGTTGCGCTTCTTAGGCTACTGGACACCATTAGCTCCAGAGGGTTCGAACACAGGATCTTAACCTTGGCCGTCCGTTCCCGGAACCGCGCCGCCGTCCGTTCCCGGAGCCGCGCCGCCGTCCGTTCCCGGAGCCGCGCCGCCGTCCGTTCCCGGAGCCGCGCCGCCGTCCGTTCCCGGAGCCGCGCCGCCGTCCGTTCCCGGAGCCGCGCCGCCGTCCGTTCCCGGAGCCGCGCCGCCGTCCGTTCCCGGAGCCGCGCCGCCGTCCCCCTCGCAGAGCCAGAAGCCGGCAGAAGCAAGAAGACATCGAAATCGGCGGCAGAAGACTCCTGTCTTCACATGAGGTAGCGCACAGCACTGCAGCTGTGCGCCATTGCTCCCACACTAACCCACACACTCCGGTCACTGTAGGGCGCAGGGAGGGGCGCCCAGGGCAGCAATTAAGTACCTCCTGGCAAAAGCAGCATATATACAGTTGGACACTGTTATATGCATGAGCCCCCGCCATTAATTTTACACAAAATCGCGGGAGAAGCCCGCCGCTGAGGGGGCGGGGCCTTCTTCCTCAGCACTCACCAGCGCCATTTTCTCTCCACAGCTCCGCTGAGAGGAAGCTCCCCAGGCTCTCCCCTGCACGATAGAGAGGGTGAAAAAGAGAGGGGGGGCACATAAATTTGTCGTAAAAACAATATATACAGCAGCTACTGGGTTAACACTAAGTTACTGTGTGATTCCTGGGTCATATAGCGCTGGGGTGTGTGCTTACATACTTTCTCTCTGTCTCTCCAAAGGGCCTTGTGGGGGAACTGTCTTCAATTAGAGCATCCCCTGTGTGTGTGGTGTGTCGGTACGTGTGTGTCGACATGTCTGAGGTAAAAGGCTCCCCTAAGGAGGAGATAGAGCAAATATGTGTGTGAGAGGGTGTCTCCGTCGATAACGCCGACACCGGTTTGGATATGTGTAAGTGCTGGGGTGAATGTATTGCACAAAAGATTAGAGAACAGACAGGAAATCTACCCATGTCTGTCCCTGTGTCACAGAGACCTTCAGAGTCTCACAATGCTCACAATCCAAAATAATAAACACTGATATCGACACGGAGTTTGACTCCAGTGTCGACTACGATAATGCAAAGTTACAGCCAAGATGGCTGAAAGGTATTCAATATATGATTATGTAATAAAAGATGATTTGCATATCAGTGATGACTCATTTGTCCCTGACACAAGGGTACACATGTTAAGGGGAAGAAAGCTGAGGTAAATTTCCCTCCTCTCATGAGGAAAAAGAGCGGGAGTCTCCAGACAAGAGACTGCAGCTTCCCACAAAAAATTCTCAGGCAGTATCCTTTCCCCACTAGGGCCAGGATGTGTTGGGAATCTTCCCCTAGGGTGTCCTGTTTGCACAGAAGGTAGCACTAGCTATTCTCAGGGATCCTGCAGATAGCATGCACATTCTAGTATACTACTCAGACCGGTGATTGTGTCGGCATGGGTGGACAGGTACCTTATCAGCGGAGATTGAGACCCTAGTATGCATATAGATATATATATATATAGAGAGAGAGATATATATAGAGAGATATATATATATTAAAGATGCTGTCTTAAGTGATAGATATATATATATAAAACATGCCCAAAGAGACATGAGTATACTGGGTCCTAGAGTCAAAGCTATGTCGATTTCTGCTTGACGTTTTCTGTAGAATATGCAATGGACAGATGATGCCAACTTAAGAGGCATGTGGAAGGCTGAGGATTGTGTGGAGAAGGGTTCTCGGACCTGGTCTACACAGCTATAGCTGGTAATTCTGATATTTTGCCTTATATTCCTGCACAGCCTAGGAAAGCACGACATTATCAAATGCAGCCTTTCGAATAAAGAAACAAGAAAGTCCGAGGTGCGTCCTTTCTTGCCAGAGGCGGGGGCACAGGAAAGAAGCTGCACAACACAGCTAGTTCCCAGGAACAGAAGTCCTCCCCGGCCTCTACAAAAATCCACCGCAAGGCGGAGCTAGGCCCGGTGGGGGCACGCCTTCGTCAGTTCAGCCACAAGTGGGTTCACTCCCTGTTAGATCCCTGGGCAATAGATATTGTGTCTCAGGGATACAAGCTGGACTTTGAGAAGATGCCCCCTCACCGACGGCCCTGCCGGCTTCCCCCCACGAGAGGGAAACAGTGTTAACGGCAATTCATAAATTGTATCTTCAACAGGTGGTGGTCAAGGTTCCCCTCCTTCAACAAGGAGGGGGTTATTATTCGACCATGTTGTAGTCCCGAAACCAGACTGTTCGGTCGGACCCATATTGAATTTAAAATCCCTGAACATATACTTGAAAGGGTTCAAGTTCAAGATGGAATCGCTAAGAGCGGTTATTGCAAGCCTGAAAGGGGGGAGATTTTATGGTGACTCGGGACATAAAGGATGCATACCTTCATGTCCCCATTTATCCACCTCATCAGGCGTACCTCAGAATTGCGGTACGGGATGGTCATTACCAATTTCAGACATTGCCGTTTGGTCTCTCCACGCCCTTGAGAATATTCACCAAGGTAATGGCGGAAATGATGGTGCTCCTGCGGAAGCAAGGTGTCACTATTATCACGTACTTGGACGATCTCCTCATAAAAGCGAGATCAAGAGAGCAGTTGCTGAACAGCGTATCACTTTCTCTGGAAGTGAAATGGCAACACGGCTGGATTCTATATATTCCAAAGTCGCAGTTGGTTCTTACAGCTCATCTGCCTCTCCTAGGCATGATCCTAGACATAGACCAGAAAAGGGTTTATCTCCCGATAGAGAGACCTCAGAAGCTCGTGACACTGGTCAGGAATCTATTAAAACCAAAACAGGTGTCAGTGCATCACTGCACTCGAGTCCTGGGAAGGAGGGTGGTATCATTCGAGGCCATTCCCTTCGGCAGGTTCCATAGGAGGACCTTCCAATGGGACTTACTGGACAAGTGGTCCGGATCACATCTTCGGATGCATCGGTTAATCACCCTATCCCCCAGAGCCAGGGTGTCTCTCCGGTGGTGACTGCAGAGTGCTCACCTTCTCGAAGGTCGCAGATTCGGCATTCAGGACTGGGTCCTGGTGACCACGGATGCAAGCCTCCGAGGGTGGGGGGCAGTCACACAGGGAAGAAATTTCCAAGGGCTATGGTCAAGGCAGGAGACTTGCCTTCACATCAATATCCTGGAACTAAGGGCCACATACAACGCCCTAAGTCAAGCGGAGACCCTGCTTCGCGACCAACCGGTTCTGATCCAGTCAGACCGCAGTGGCTCATGTAAACCGCCAAGGCGGCACAAGGAGCAGGGTGGCGATGGTAGAAGCCACCAGAATTCTTCGCTGGGCGGAGAATCACGTAAGCGCACTGTCAGCAGTGTTCATTCCGGGAGTGGACAACTGGGAAGCAGACTTCCTCAGCAGGCACGACCTCCACCCGGGAGAGTGGGGACTTCATCAGGAAGTCTTCACGCAGATTGCAAATCGATGGGAACTGCCACAGGTGGACATGATGGCGTCCCGCCTCAACAAAAAGCTAAAAAGGTATTGCGCCAGGTCAAGGGACCCTCAGGCGATAGCTGTGGACGCACTAGTAACACCGTGGGTGTTGCTGTCGGTCTATGTGTTTCCTCCTCTTCCTCTCATACCATAGGTGCTGAGAATTGTAAGAAAAAGAGGAGTGAGAACAATACTCATTGTTCCGGATTGGCCAAGAAGGACTTGGTACCCGGAACTGCAAGAAATGCTCACAGAGGACCCATGGCCTCTGCCTCTCAGACAGGACCTGTTGCAACAAGGGCCCTGTCTGTTTCAAGACTTACCGCGGCTGCGTTTGACGGCATGGCGGTTGAACGCCGGATCCTAGCGGAAAAAGGCATTCCGGATGAAGTTATTCCTACGCTGATAAAGGCTAGGAAGGACGTGACAGCAAAGCATTATCACCGTATATGGCGAAAATATGTTGCTTGGTGTGAGGCCAGGAAGGCCCCTGCAGAGGAATTCCAGCTGGGTCGATTCCTGCAATTCCTACAGTCAGGAGTGACTATGGGCCTAAAATTAGGGTCCGTAAAGGTCCAGATTTCGGCCCTATCCATTTTCTTTCAAAAAGAACTGGCTTCACTGCCTGAGCTTCAGACGTTTGTTAAGGGAGTGCTGCATATTCAGCCCCCTTTTGTGCCACCAGTGGCACCTTGGGATCTTAACGTGGTGTTGGGTTTCCTGAAATCCCACTGGTTTGAGCCACTTAAGACTGTGGAGCCTAAAGTATCTCATGTGGAAAGTGGTCATTCTGTTGGCTTTAGCTTCGGCTAGGCGTGTGTCAGAATTGGCGGCTTTGTCATGTAAAAGCCCCTATCTGGTTTTCCATATGGACAGGGTAGAATTGCAGACTCGTCCGCAATTTCTGCCAAAGGTGGTGTCATCTTTTCATTTGAACCAACCTATTGTGGTGCCTGCGGCTACTTGTGACTTGGAGGATTCCAAGCTGTTTGACGTAGTCCGGGCTTTGAAGATTTAGGTAACCAGAACGGCTGGAGTCAGGAAGACTGACTCGCTGTTTATCCTGTATGCATCCAACAAGCTGGGTGCTCCTGCTTCAAAGCAAACTATTGCTCGCTGGATCTGTAACACGATTCAGCAGGCTCATTCTGCGGCTGGATTGCCGCATCCAAAATCAGTGAAAGCCCATTCCACAAGCAAGGTGGGCTCTTCTTGGGCGGCTGCCCGAGGGGTCTCGGCATTACAGCTTTGCCGAGCTGCTACTTGGTCGGGTTCAAACACCTTTGCAAAATTCTACAAGTTTGATACCCTGGCTGAGGAGGACCTTGTGTTTGCCCATTCGGTGCTGCAGAGTCATCCGCACTCTCCCGCCCGTTTGGGAGCTTTGGTATAATCCCCATGGTCCTTACGGAGTCCCCAGCATCCACTAGGACGTTAGAGAAAATAAGATTTTACTCACTGGTAAATCTATTTCTCGTAGTCCGTAGTGGATGCTGGGCGCCCGTCCCAAGTGCGGACTTTCTGCAATACGTGTATATAGTTATTGCTTAATAAAGGGTTATGTTATGTTGGCATCCATTGGTTGATGCTCTGTTGTTTGTTCATACAGTTAACTGAATAAGTTTATCACATGTTATACGGTGTGATTGGTGTGGCTGGTATGAGTCTTACCCTGGGTTCCAAAATCCTTTCCTTGTAATGTCAGCTCTTCCGGGCACAGTTTCCTTAACTGAGGTCTGGAGGAGGGGCATAGAGGGAGGAGCCAGTGCACACCAGTAGTACTAAATCTTTCTTAGAGTGCCCAGTCTCCTGCGGAGCCCGTCTATTCCCCATGGTCCTTACGGAGTCCCCAGCATCCACTACGGACTACGAGAAATAGATTTACCGGTGAGTAAAATCTTATTTATTGTTACTCTCACATCACTTACAGTACTGTCGCCCTCGCATCACTTACAGTACTGTCGCCCTCGCATCACTTACAGTACTGTCGCCCTCGCATCACTTACAGTACTGTCGCCCTCGCATCACTTACAGTACTGTCGCCCTCGCATCACTTACAGTACTGTCGCCCTCGCATCACTTACAGTACTGTCGCCCTCGCATCACTTACAGTACTGTCGCCCTCGCATCACTTACAGTACTGTCACCCTCGCATCACTTACAATACTGTCACTCTCACATCACTTACAGTACTGTCACTCTCACATCACTTACAGTACTGTCACCCTCGCATCACTTACAGTACTGTCACTCTCACATCACTTACAGTACTGTCACCCTCGCATCACTTAAAGTACTGTCACTCTCGCATCACTTACAGTACTGTCACCCTCGCATCACTTACAGTACTGTCACCCTCGCATCACTTACAGTACTGTCACTCTCACATCACTTACAGTACTGTCACCCTCGCATCACTTAAAGTACTGTCACTCTCGCATCACTTACAGTACTGTGACCCACGCATCACTTACAGTACTGTCACCCTCGCATCACTTACAGTACTGTCACCCTCGCATCACTTACAGTACTGTCACCCTCGCATCACTTACAGTACTGTCACCCTCGCATCACTTACAGTACTGTCACTCTCACATCACTTACAGTACTGTCACCCTCGCATCACTTACAATACTGTCACTCTCACATCACTTACAGTACTGTCACTCTCACATCACTTACAGTACTGTCACTCTCACATCACTTACAGTACTGTCACTCTCACATCACTTACAGTACTGTCACTCTCGCATCACTTACAGTACTGTCACTCACATCACTTACAGTACTGTCACTCTCACGTCACTTACAGTGTTGTCACTCACACATCACTTCCAGTACTGTCACTCTTGCATCACTTACAGTACTGTCACTCTCACATCACTTACAGTACTGTGACCCACGCATCTCTTACAGTACTGTCACCCTCGCGTCACTTACAGTACTGTCACTCTCACGTCACTTACAGTGTTGTCACTCACACATCACTTCCAGTACTGTCACTCTTGCATCACTTACAGTACTGTCACTCTCACATCACTTACAGTACTGTCACCCTCGCATCACTTACAGTACTATGACCCACGCATCACTTACAGTACTGTCACCCTCGCATCACTTACAGTACTGTCACTCTCACATCACTTACAGTACTATGACCCACGCATCACTTACAGTACTGTCACTCTCACATCACTTACAGTACTGTCACCCTCGCATCACTTACAGTACTGTCACTCTCACATCACTTACAGTACTGTCACCCTCGAATCACTTACAGTACTGTCACTCTCACATCACTTACAGTACTGTCACCCTCGAATCACTTACAGTACTGTCATTCTCACATCACTTACAGTACTGTCACTCTCGCATCACTTACAGTACTGTCACTCTCACATCACTTACAGTACTGTCACTCTCATCACTTACAGTACTGTCACTCTCGCATCACTCACAGTATTGTCACTCTCGCATCACTTACAGTACTGTCACTCTCGCACAACTAACAGTATTCTCACTCTCACATCACTTACAGTACTGTCACCCTCGCATCACTTACAGTATTGTCACTCTCACATCACTTACAGTGCTGTCACTCTCGCATCACTTACAGTGCTGTCACTCTCACATCACTTACAGTACTGTCACCCTCGCATCACTTACAGTACTGTCACTCTCACATCACTTACAGTATTGTCACTCTCGCATCACTTACAGTACTGTCACTCACATCACTTACAGTACTGTCACTCTCACATCACTTACAGTACTGTCACTCTCGCATCACTTACAGTACTGTCACTCTCACATCACTTACAGTACTGTCACTCTCACATCACTTACAGTACTGTCACTCTCGCATCACTTACAGTACTGTCACTCACATCACTTACAGTACTGTCACTCTCGCATCACTTACAGTACTGTCACTCTCGCATCACTTACAGTACTGTCACTCACATCACTTACAGTACTGTCACTCACACATCACTTACAGTACTGTCACTCTCGCATCACTTACGGTACTGTCACTCTCGCACAACTAACAGTATTCTCACTCTCACATCACTTACAGTACTGTCACTCTCACATCACTTACAGTATTGTCACTCTCGCATCGCTTACAGTACTGTCACTCTCGCATCACTTACAGTACTGTCACTCACATCACTTACAGTACTGTCACTCTCACATCACTTACAGTACTGTCACTCTCGCATCACTTACAGTACTGTCACTCACATCACTTACAGTACTGTCACTCACACATCACTTCCAGTACTGTCACTCACACATCACTTCCAGTACTGTCACTCACACATCACTTCCAGTACTGTCACTCTCGCATCACTTACAGTACTGTGACCCACGCATCACTTACAGTACTGTCGCCCTCGCATCACTTACAGTACTGTCGCCCTCGCATCACTTACAGTACTGTCACTCTCGCATCACTTACAGTACTGTCACTCTCACATCACTTACAGTACTGTCACTCTCACATCACTTACAGTACTGTCACTCTCACATCACTTACAGTACTGTCACTCTCACATCACTTACAGTACTGTCACTCTCGCATCACTTACAGTATTGTCACTCTCACATCACTTACAGTACTGTCACTCACATCACTTACAGTACTGTCACTCTCGCATCACTTACAGTACTGTCACTCACATCACTTACAGTACTGTCACTCTCACGTCACTTACAGTGTTGTCACTCACACGTCACTTCCAGTACTGTCACTCTTGCATCACTTACAGTACTGTCACTCTCGCATCACTTACAGTACTGTGACCCACGCATCACTTACAGTACTGTCACTCTCACATCACTTACAGTACTGTCACTCTCACATCACTTGCTTTCACTCTCGCATCACTTACTGTCACTCACACATCACTTACAGTACTGTCACTCTCGCATCACTTACAGTACTGTCACCCTCGCATCACTTACAGTACTGTCACTCACACGTCACTTACAGTACTGTCACTCTCACATCACTTACTGTCACTCGCGTCACGTACGGTCACTCACACATCACTTACAGTACTGTCACTCTCACATCACTTACTGTCACTTACGGTCACTCACACATCACTTACAGTACTGTCACACAATAAACGGTAATCGCACCAAGATGAAAATGATGTGGTTCCCAGGGACTCCTCATTTCGAAGAATGTGGGGTCCTGCATCACTGTTTCTGTGTCCCATCATAATTTATTTGTATGGTTATTAAATCTAATATTGATATATATACAGTAAGACTGTGGAGAATGAGCCTGACTGGTCCTTCGCAGTGAGGGGAAAGACACACCCCTTCCCAAAAGAAAAACAGCCAAACCTTCCTATCTCTCCCCCATCTGTCCTAATGATTAGTTGGGACCCCCAGCAGCTGTGTCTCATCAGGAAGTGACTTCTGTTTGCATAACTCAGTTTTTACTTTAAAAATGAAAATGGAGGTGGGTGGGAGTTTAAGTCCCTCTAATGGTGCCCATACACTTTTGAGATATCTGGTACAATCCTTCAATTTCGACCGTATTGGTGCGATAAATCGCAAGATTGTATGCACATCGAATATGTCCCCCGATGCGATGCGTGGGCATGCCGGTCGAATCTTGCATCTCAAGATATTATGTGCTGAACTTAATATTTATTGGATCGCACGTGTTTTTACCTCATTTGATTTATCGCATTGCGATGTGCGATCTGTGAGGTATTTAGCTCACTTACTGGACACTCCCTTCCACCTATTTCTAGTCACAAAGGGCATTCGATAAATCGCATAATTGTATGCGCATCAAATGCACAAGAAAAGCACTTTCAATGCAATTTATCGCACGGGGAGCTTCAAGGGAAATCGACGCGCTCGATTGCGCAAGTGTATGGGCACCATGACTCCCCAACCACACGACCTAGAAAGTTAGGGGTACCCTTGGTTTTAAGAGGTGTGTCCCCTCTTTAAAACAGTTTTCCCACGTAAAATTTAAAGTCTAGTGATCACACTGATCACCAGACATTAGCCTCCTGCAATAATTAATAAAATAATGAAGGGACACGCGTGTTAAAAAGAGAGGGGTGGGGGGGTCCCCTCTTGTAAATGTTGTGGTCCCTTAGTATGTATTATGGCATCACTCAACAAATCCCAGGGGCCAGGCCACCATGGCCCCTACATTTTGCTGCTTGGCTACCAGATTATGCTAGGAAGGAGGAAGGATCCTCTTCTGGCCCAGTGGGAATTCGTGGCCGTGCCTGTATTGCAGCGACCATTTTCATGCACAGGAGTGCGTGTGCTGAGTGTCCAACCTGGCCTGCGCTGGCTGCTGTGCTTGTCCGTCCCAGTCTGCACTGTCTGCTGCCTCCAAACGCTGTCTGCGCAGAGCTCTACGATAAGTATTATGGCAATGCTGTACATTTTCCGTAAATTATTTGTGTGTGTGTGGGGGGGGGTTAGGGGCACTACACATTCTATCACTGCCAAGATTGACAGCTGCAACCAATTAGTCATATTTGAATACAGGGAGTTCCCACTTACTTATTACCAGTTATTTCTCTGACGTCCTAAGTGGATGCTGGGACTCCGTAAGGACCATGGGGATTAGCGGCTCCGCAGGAGACTGGGCACAACTAAAGAAAGCTTTAGGACTACCTGGTGTGCACTGGCTCCTCCCACTAAGACCCTCCTCCAGACCTCAGTTAGATTCTTGTGCCCGGCTGAGCTGGATGCACACTAGGGGCTCTCCTGAGCTCCTAGAAAGAAAGTATATTTAGGTTTTTTATTTTACAGTGAGATCTGCTGGCAACAGACTCACTGCAGCGAGGGACTAAGGGGAGAAGAAGCGAACCTACCTAACAGGTGGTAGTTTGGGCTTCTTAGGCTACTGGACACCAATAGCTCCAGAGGGATCGACCACAGGACCCGACCTTGGTGTTCGTTCCCGGAGCCGCGCCACCGTCCCCCTTACAGAGCCAGAAGCATGAAGAGTCCGGAAAATCGGCGGCAGAAGACTTCGGTCTTCACCAAGGTAGCGCACAGCACTGCAGCTGTGCGCCATTGCTCCTCTCATGTACACCTCACACTCCAGTCACTGATGGGTGCAGGGCGCTGGGGGGGGCGCCCTGAGGGCAATATATGACACCTTGGCTGGCAAATCTACATCATATATAGTCCTAGAGGCTATATAGATGTAAAATTACCCCTGCCAGTATTCCAGAAAAAGCAAGAGAAAGTCCGCCGAAAAAGGGGCGGGGCTTCTCCCTCAGCACACTGGCGCCATTTTTTCTTCACAGTGCAGCTGGAAGACAGCTCCCCAGGCTCTCCCCTGTAGTTTTCAGGCTCAAAGGGTTAAAAAGAGAGGGGGGGTACTAAAATTTAGGCGCAATATATGTATACAAGCAGCTATTGGGGGAAAAATCACTCAGTTATAGTGTTAATCCCTGCATTATATAGCGCTCTGGTGTGTGCTGGCATACTCTCTCTCTGTCTCCCCAAAGGACTTTGTGGGGTCCTGTCCTCAGTCAGAGCATTCCCTGTGTGTGTGCGGTGTGTCGGTACGGCTGTGTCGACATGTTGGATGAGGAAGGTTACGTGGAGGCGGAGCAGAGGCCGATAAATGGGATGTCGCCCCCTGTGGGGCCGACACCAGAGTGGATGGATAGGTGGAAGGTATTAACCGACAGTGTCAACTCCTTACATAAAAGGCTGGATGACGTAACAGCTGTGGGACAGCCGGCTTCTCAGCCCGCGCCTGCCCAGGCGTCTCAAAGGTCATCAGGGGCTCAAAAAAACGCCCGTTACCTCAGATGGCAGACACAGATGTCGACACGGAGTCTGACTCCAGTGTCGACGAGGTTGAGACATATACACAATCCACTAGGAACATCCGTTACATGAATTCTGCAATGAAAAATGTGTTACGCATTTTCTGACATGAACCCAAGTACCACATAAAAGGGGTTTTATTTTTGGGGAGAAAAAGCAGCCAGTGTTGAATGAATGAAGTGTGTAAAGAAGCGTGGGTTCCCCCGATAAGAAACTGGTAATTTCTAAAAAGTTACTGATGGCGTACCCTTTCCCGCCAGAGGATAGGTCACGTTGGGAGATATCCCTTAGGGTGGATAAGGCGCTCACACGTTTGTCAAAAAAGGTGGCACTGCCGTCTTAGGATACGGCCACCTTGAAGGAACCTGCTGATAAAAAGCAGGAGGCGATCCTGAAGTCTGTATATACACACTCAGGTTATATACTGAGACCTGCAATTGCCTCAGCATAAATAGTGCTGCTGCAGCGTGGTCTGATACCCTGTCAGATAATATTAATACTCTAAGACAGGGATAATATTTTGCTAACATTGAGTATATTAAAGACGTCGTCTTTTATATATAAAGGATGCACAGAGGGATATTTGCCGGCTGGCATCCAGAATTAATGCAATGTCCATTCTGCCAGGAGGGTATTGGACAGGTGATGCTGCCTGTAAAAGGCACATGGAGATTCTGCCTTATAAGGGTGAGGAATTGTTTGGGGATGGTCTCTGGGACCTCGTATCCACAGCAACAGCTGGGAAGAAAATTTTTTACCTCAGGTTTCCTCACAGCCTAAGAAAGCACCGTATTTTCAGGTACAGTCCTTTCGGCTTCAGAAAAGCAAGCGGGTCAAAGGCGCTTCCTTTCTGCACAGAGACCAGGGAAGAAGGAAAAAGCTGCACCAGCAGCCAGTTCCCAGGATCAAAAATCTTCCCCCGCTTCCTCTGAGTCCACCGCATGACGCTGGGGCTCCACAGGTGGAGACAGGTGCGGTAGGGGCGCGTCTCGGGAACTTCAGGGACCAGTGGGCTTGCCCACAGGTGGATCCCTAGGTTCTGCAAATAGTATCACAGGGATACAGGCTGGAGTTCGAGGCGACTCCCCCTCGCCGTTACCTCACATCAGCCTTGCCTGCTGCCCTCGGAGAAAGGTAGTACTGGCGGCAATTCACAAGCTGTACTTCCAGCAGGTGAAATCAAGGTACCCCTCCTTCAACAAGGCCGGGGTTACTATTCCAAAATGTTGTGGTACCGAAACCAGACGGTTCGGTGAGACCCATTCTAAAATTGAAAGCCTTGAACACTTAGATACGAAGGTTCAAGTTCAAAATGGAATCGCTCAGGGCGATTATTGCAAGCCTGGAGAATTTCATGGTATCACTGGACATCAAGGATGATTACCTGCATGTCCCTATTTACCCTCTTCACCAGGAGTACCTCAATATTGTGGTACAGGATTGTCATTACCAATTCCAGACATTGCCGTTGGTCTGTCCCCGGCACCGAGGTATTTACCAAGGTAATGGCCGAAATAATTATCCCGTACTTGGACGATCTCCTTATAAAGGCGAGGTCCAGAGAGCAGTTGTTCGTCGGAGTAGCACTATCTCGGGAAGTGCTACAACAGCACGGCTGGATTCTGAATATTCCAAAGTCGCAGCTGGTTCCTACGACGCGTCTACTGTTCCTGGGTATGGTTCTGGACACAGAACAGGATAAAAAGGGTTTCTCCCGGAGGAGAAGTCCAAGGAGTTGTTGTCTCTAGACAGAGACCTCCTAATACGTATACAGGTGTCGGTGCATCAATGCACGCGAGCCCTGGGAAAGATGGTAGCTTCTTACGAAGAAATTCCATTCGCCAGGTCCCATGCAAGGATTTTCCAGTGGGATCTGTTGGACAAGTGGTCCGGGTCGCATCTTCAGATGCATCGGCGGATAACCCTGTCTTCAAGGGTCAGGGTGTCGCTGTTGTGGTGGCTGCAGAGTGCTCATCTTCTAGGGGGCCGCAGATTCGGCATACAGGACTGGGTCCTGGTGACCACGGATGCCAGCCTTCTAGGCTGGGGGGCAGTCACACAGGGAAGGAACTTCCAAGGCTATGGAAAAGTCAGGAGACTTCCCTACACATAAATATTCTGAAACTGAGGGCCATTTACAATGCCCTAAGTCAGGCTAGACCCCTGCTTCAACACCGGCCGGTGCTGATCCAGTCAGACAACATCACGGCGGTCGCTCATGTAAACCGACAGGGCGGCACAAGACGCAGGATGGCGATGGCAGAAGCCACAAGGATTCTCCGATGGGCGGAAAATCATGTGTTAGCACTGTCAGCAGTGTTCATTCCTGGAGTGGACAACTGAGAAGCAGACTTTCTCAGAAGACACGACCTCCACCCGGGAGAGTGGGGACTTCATCCAGAAGTCTTTCAAATGATTGTACACCGTTGGGAAAGGCCACAGGTGGACATGATGGCGTCCCGCCTCAACTAAAAGTTACAAAGATATTGCGCCAGGTCAAGGACCCTCAGGCGATAGCTGTGAACGCTCTGGTAACACCGTGGGTGTACCAGTCGGTGTATGTGTTCCCTTCTCTGCCTCTCTTACCCAGGGTAATGAGAATAATAAGAAGGAGAGGAGTAAGAACTATACTCATTGTTCCGGGTTGGCCAAGAAGAGCTTGGTAACCAGAACTCCAAGAAATGATCTCAGAGGACCCATGGCCTCTGCCGCTCAGACAGGACCTGCTGCAGCAGGGGGCCTGTCTGTTCCAAGACGTACCGCGGCTGCGTTGACGGCATGGCGGTTGAACGCCGGATCCTGAAGGAAAAGGGAATTCCGGAGGAAGTTATCCCTACGCTATTTAAAGCTAGGAAAGAAGTGAACGCAAACCATTATCACCGCATATGGCGGAAATAGGTTGCGTACTGTGAGGCCAGGAAGGCCCCAAAGGAGAAATTTCAGCTAGGTCGATTTCTGCTTTTCCTACAGTCAGAGGTGACTATGGGCCTAAAATTGGGTTCCATTAAGGTCCAGATTTCGGCTCTATCGATTTTCTTCCAAAATTGAACTGGCTTCACTGCCTGAAGTTCAGACTTTTGTTAAGGGAGTGCTGCATAGTCAGCCCCCGTTTGTGCCTCCAGTGGCACCGTGGGATCTCAACGTGGTGTTGGATTTCCTGAAGTCGCATTGGGTTGAGCCACTTAAATCCGTGGAGCTATAATACCTCACGTGGAAAGTGGTCATTCTGTGGGCCTTGGCGTCGGCCAGGCGTGTATCAGAATTGGCGGCTTTGTCATACAAAAGCCCTTCTCTGTAGTTTATATGGATAAGGCGGAATTGAGGACTCGTTCCCCATTCCTTTCTAAGGTGGTATCAGTTTTTCATGTGAACCAACCTATTGTGGTGCCTGCGGCTACTTGGGACTTGGAGGATTCCAAGTTACTGGATGTAGTCAGGGCCCTGAAAAGTATATGTTTCCAGGACAGCTGGAGTCAGGATAACTGACTCGCTATTTCTCCTGTATGCACCCAACAAGCTGGGTGCTCCTGCTTCTAAGCAGACGATTGCTCGCTGGATCTGTAGCACGATTCAACTTGCACATTCTGTGGCTGGACTGCCGCACCCTAAATCTGTAAAAGCCCATTCCACGAGGAAAGTGGGCTCTTCTTGGGCGGCTGCCCGAGGGGTCTCGGCTTTACAACTTTGCCGAGCTGTTACTTGGTCGGGTTAAAACATTTTTGTAAGAGTCTACAAGTTTGATACCCTGGCTGAGGAGGACCTAGAGTTTGCTCATTCGGTGCTGCAGAGTCATCCGCACTCTCCCGCCCGTTTGGGAGCTTTGGTATAATCCCCATGGTCCTTACGGAGTCCCAGCATCCACTTAGGACGTCAGAGAAAATAAGATTTTACTCACCGGTAAATCTATTTCTCGTAGTCCGTAGTGGATGCTAGGTGCCCATCCCAAGTGCGGATTGTCTGCAATACTTGTTTATAGTTATTGCCTAACTAAAGGGTTATTGTTGAGCCATCTGTTGAGAGGCTCAGTTATATTTCATACTGTTAACTGGGTATAGTATCACGAGTTATACGGTGTGATTGGTGTGGCTGGTATGAGTCTTACCTGAGATTCAAAATCCTTCCTTATTGTGTCAGCTCTTCCGGGCACAGTATCCTAACTGAGGTCTGGAGGAGGGTCTTAGTGGGAGGAGCCACTGCACACCAGGTAGTCCTAAAGCTTTCTTTAGTTGTGCCCAGTCTCCTGCGGAGCCGCTAATCCCTATGGTCCTTACGGAGTCCCAGCATCCACTACGGACTACGAGAAATAGATTTACCGGTGAGTAAAATCTTATTTTATACAACACACACATATTACGTAGCGCTGAGTGGAGCTTGCAGTCTATATTCCCTGCCACATGTACATGCACACAAATTCAAGCTAGGGTTAATTTTGTTGGGAGCCACATTGACCTACCAATATATTTTTGGTAGTGTTCCCTCTAGAAAATATAGAGGGCAGGGCGCCGGACAGTGGGGGCATATGTGTGTGCGCGCGTCTGGAAAGGCAGCGTGGCCATGCAAATAAGGGGGCGTGGCCATGAAACGTCATTTAAGTTGGCGGCCGACAGCGTCACTGTTGGGGAAGTGCCCAGCACCTACGGAGGTGCTGGGCTTCCCCCAAGCTCTCTCCCGCAGCGTGAATGGATGCCGTGCGCATGCAAACGGCATCTTTACACGCTGGGAGGGCAGGAAGCGAGTGGCTGTTTTTGCAGGGCACCGCAGAAAGGGCAGGGCAGATTTTGCCCTTAAAAAATCGGGCAGGGCGCGGCGCCCTGCTAAAATAGCCTAGCGTGAACACTATTTGGATTGTGGGAGGAAACCAGAGTACCTGGAGAAAACCCACACAAGCACAGGGAGAACATACAAACTCCACACAGTTAGGGCCATCATGGGAATCAAATCCATGACCCCAGTGCTGTGAGGCAGTAATGCTAACCATTACACTGTCCATGCTGCTGCTGATCAGACAATGGAGCCGATTCAGACCTGATCGCTGCTGTGCGTTTTCACACAGCGGGCGATCAGGTCTGAACTGCGCATGTGTATGCACAGCATTGCGCAGGCGCGATGGTCCGCAGCCCCGAGGAGCGTGGGGCAGCGACGGGATGGTGCGAAAAATCCCATTGCATCGGCGAACGCAAGGAGAGTGAAAGGAAGAGGGCGTTTGTGGGTGGTAACTGACCGTTTTTGAGGAGTGTCCGGAAAAACGCAGGAGGGACCAGGCGTTTAGAGGGAGGATTCCTGACGTCGGCTCCGGCCTCGATCATCGCAGCGGCTGAGTAAGTCCTGGGCTGTGCAGAGACTGCACAAACTTCAGTTTGTGCAGCTCTCCTGCACATGCGATCACACACCTGCACAGCGATTTCTCGCTCCCCCTGTAGGCGGCAACTACCTGATCACAGGTATGCAAAAAACGCACCCTAGCAATCAGGTCTAAATTAGCCCCAATATTACCCTGTGCTACTTTTTCTATGCTCTTTCACACCCTTAATTACATATGTAAATGTTGGGTCACCTGCAGGTGAAAGAGGAGCAGCTAGGAGGTAATATTTTCCACAGATGTGGGAGGGTGTCTAAAGTCTTTATCCTCTCTCAACTTACGTTAATTAACAAAAATGGAATGCCTTGTTGGTCTGTCATATTCTTCCTACACATAGGAAGGGTTTCTAACATGACAGTGAAAATTGGGGGAAAATGCATTTGGGTTTAAATTTGTTTATGTGTTAGATTCAGTAAAAAAGACTAATGTTATATACTGAAATTACAGAGTCTTCCTAATCAAACAAGTTCTAATTTGTGTGAATTCCAGCATAAAAGAATCAGTGATGTTCGTATGTGACGAAAGTAAATGCAAGAAAACCCTCAGCAGCGAAGAGGATTAAATATCTAGGCATTTTGCGTATGTGTAAATAGTGCTGTCAGACCTCTATGTTTGGTATTAGATCACTCCATATAGTTAACATGGTCATTAGATTTGCCATATGCGCTCAGACCACCACATATGGATAATATGGCCAATTGACCTGTCACATGACTTTAGACCTTCCTTCTGGGGACCCTGCAGATCTGTGGAATACAAAGATAGCACTGACAGTAGCAGTATAATACAGCAGCTTAGTGTGAAGAGCCATACACTACCTTAGCTCTACCCCTCTGCTGCTGCTGCCCTATATTACCCCCAACCTCTCCGGTCTTCGTCCAGACATGTATAACTCCCCAGCTCTACCCATTCTCCTCTGCTGCACACTTATCTTTCCTACCCCCATTGACATAAATATAATGCCCCAGCTTAAGCCCACTCCTTGTTACCCCCAACAATATTTATTAGCCTTATTAATATATAGTGCCCCTCCGGTAACCAACATTACTGCCTCATAGGCTTATGGGTCTATTCAATTGGTGTCGTAATTTCCGACAAGTCGGAAAAATTGCACTTTTCGCCATTTTTAGGTCAAATCTGGATTCGACCTATTCAATTCCAGTGCCATTTTTCCAACTTGTCAAAAAATCCGACTTGTCGGAAAACACGTTTTTTGTGGAATTTGCAGCCTTTCAAACAGGTTTTTGGCCCATTTTCATCAGCGCCAATTCAACTTTAAAAACAGTCGGATCGGCATTGTCGCAGACGGGCAGAAATCTGTCGGAAATGCCCGCAAATTGAATAGTGAAGTGTCGGATCCTCTCTGTCGCAGAGGATCCGACACTATTTGAATATACCCCTTACTTATAAATTAAAACTTCACTTTAGAACATGTGAGCACTGAACAGCCACTTATTTGTTCCAAGCCTTAAAAGTTTTTAAAACCATGTACAGTAACACAGCAATAACATGTCTCTCATTTTTGTTTTTTTAGGTCCATTCAAACTGCCTACCAGCAACCCAGCTAACCACTTTTCCCATCTTGTTGGATTTTCTGTTTTGCCTGGCATGACTAAAAACATGTTATGTACAGTTTGTTACAGTACAATATGCTAACTCTAAAATAAAACCTAAACAGTGCCTACACAGTGACCATGTTGACGTTTGTCTCGCTTGAATTTTTTGGCAGCAACTAATAGTGTAGGTTATGAATCAGGTAATTATGGCCCCATCAATGATGTCAGCATGAAATACTTTAGTTTACTACCAGCCAGCCTGTTGCGAGAAGCAGATCTTATGCGTGTCATACATGAAAAGCCACGTTCTGGATCAGCTGAGCTGATAGGAATTGCCACAGCAATATTGGCTAGCATTACAAAGCTTGGAAATTCCTGTTTATATTCTGTTATGACAATTTGAGTAACAACTTCAGTAGATTTTTTTTCTGGAAGTTGCTACAGAGATGCTTAAATTGCAAGAAGCTGCTACACAGATCTGCCTCATCAATTAAGGGAGTTACACCAGAAACAAAGTGCTGAATTAAAACTTCCATTTCTTTTATTTCCATAGTCTTTTAAATGAGTAGGTAAAGCTGGATAAGGTCTGGGATTTCTAACAACATGAAAACAGGTCTGTAGACCCAAGGTTTTCTCTGGGACACATAGGTTTAACGTCTGTAGGTTTTCAATTTTTCCAGTCACGGCATCGGCAAACTGATGCTTTGATATTGTCAGTACAGAATTTGTTTGGGAATAGGACACCCCTGCAGGAGAATTTTTCATCGAGTCCCGGGTCATCATCCTCCTCTACGCACAGCAACAGACTTCATGATATTTTACTTGAAACTATTGCATATATACAACTGTGAACCAATGGTTTGATTTTTGAAAACAAAACATTTCTATACTGAAACATATTAAGTTTCTTTTTGGGCTACAAAAAATCCAAAATGATGAAAAGAAGAGCAGGAAAACTGGGTACTTTCATTTTTACAAGTAGCCCTTTGGCTTTAGCAGCATTTACATCTCTTCTCAGCAGTGTGTTTTAATGCTCCAATCAGTGCAGGATACGCTATTAAAACGGCACAAACTGCTTCATAGAAGCTTAACCATCTAATCTGTTTTTGTTCTTTTAATGTCGTGTTTGTGCTGTCGTTAATTGTGTGAAACTCATGCAAGACTGATTTCCCGATGAGTCTGTCAGCAAAAAAATTATACAACTGTGGCAGTGTAAGGTAACCTCTGCAATATTTGGCTGTCTGAGAGAGGGTAAAGAGACTTGGTGCAGCACAGTGTGCTTGAATCAAATGTATTGCGCCTTCCTTTCTCAGGTTTACCCCTGCACCAGTTCTTGTTCCTGTCATGACAAGATCCGTCTCTGCCTAGGCCCACCACTTTATTCAGATCAATGTCAAGTTTATTCATGTATGGCAACAAAAATTGTGTTATTTTTACCACCCTCAATACTGGTAATATCCGCTATTATTGCTTTCCGAAGGCCATTGCTGGTAACATAAGAAATATATATGTATACAATTAGTTTTGTTGTAGATTGTTCCATCACAGATGTTGCCAAAGACTGCGGATTTTCAGAGTCTTCTTTCCATCTGTTTCTGTCAAAGTTTTCGTCATTTGTGAGGCACGGGTATGGTGCTAATAACCCTGTTAGGAAACTTGATACTACTAATTTTCTATTAAGAATAAAATTTGATTTTATTCAAATTGTATGGAATTTAGTGTGAAAGATGTAAACAATTAACATAGGACAGAACCAGTGCAGAAAAATACACTAGCTGCCTACAGCTTTATCAGGGACCAAAACTTTGTTTCTGCAACATGTTCCTTGGCCATCCAGTAAACTGTTCTAGGTGTGTACACACGGTGAGATACTTGCTATGCCCGATTTTCACTTGCGATTTCCCTTGAACTCCCCGGAGCCCAGCGCCACTGATTTTGACTGACTTTTCTTGAGATATGGACTATGTGTGCTTACGATTTTGGCTTATGTGAGATTTTGGCTTATGTGAGATGTCATTGACGTGAGATGAACTAGATAGTACACCGATCTAGCAGGGATTGACTTGCCTGCACAGTCTATCTTTTCTTGCGATGCCGACCTGGCGGGGACCCGCATCGGGATCGAATCGGGATCGCAAGGTGACTTTCACCTTGCTATCTGCACTAACTTTTCTTGCGATTTTGACTATATAGTCCAAATCGAAAGAAAATATCTCACCGTGTGTACACACCTTTGCTTTTCTTTCTTCAGTTTCATCAGTATCGGAGTGCTGTTTTTTAGCAGCATGTATAAAGACTTATTGTTTCACAATTGAAGTTGCATTGAAATGTTGAGCACATGCTCCGTCAAAACCGTCAACATTTATATGTCTCTGTAAAGTGCTATGTTGGAAATTCTTACAGCCACTTGCAAAGTAATTCTTCATCTTTGCTTTACAACAAGTTGCACAGACCATTTTACCGTCTTTCTATTCTAACTATGGAAATTCAACTTTCCATTTCTCGTTAAACACTCTTTTTGACATTTTGCTACAGAGGATGCTGTAAAGCTAAACTTGTGTTTTTGGAAAGCTTCAAGGCTTGGAAGGAAGCTGCATATACTGAGAACACAAACCTTCTTCTCAGCGCAATGAGTAGGATTCCAAGGATGACAAATTGTCTCTGCGTCCAGGTGATGGCTGGTCTTTCTGGAAAATGTTCTGATGTAGATATTGGAGCCTGGTAGTGGTTAGCTGGGTTGCTGGTAGTCAGGAGGAATGTAGCTGAAAAATTAGTATGTATTTTAGAAAAACGTCAAGGCTTGGAAGGAAGTCAAATTCTGTACAAAAAAATAATGATGCACCTGATCAGTCCCCTCGAATTCGGATCTGACACCAAAAAAATAATGGTAACAGCAGCAGTAGCACTGGAGGCAGCAAAGTGGAAAGTGATCGCTGAACAGATATCCTCATCCTAGCCTCAATAAGCCATGCGGAGCGAGACGCCTTGCGTGAGTGAGCCATACTGAGCGGTATAGTGTATTTCTCTGACGTCCTAAGTGGATGCTGGGGACTCCGTCAGGACCATGGGGATTAGCGGCTCCGCAGGAGACAGGGCACAAAACTAAAGCTTTAGGATCAGGTGGTGTGTACTGGCTCCTCCCCCTATGACCCTCCTCCAAGCCCCAGTTAGGTTTTTGTGCCCGTCCGAGCAGGGTGCAATCTAGGTGGCTCTCTTAAGGAGCTGCTTAGAAAAAGTTTTTAGGTTTTTTATTTTCAGTGAGTCCTGCTGGCAACAGGCTCACTGCATCGAGGGACTTAGGGGAGAGAAGTTCAACTCACCTGCGTGCAGGATGGATTGGCTTCTTAGGCTACTGGACACCATTAGCTCCAGAGGGAGTCGGAACACAGGTCTCACCCTGGGGTTCGTCCCGGAGCCGCGCCGCCGACCCCCCTTGCAGATGCTGAAGATTGAAGGTCCAGAAACCGGCGGCAGAAGGCTTTTCAGTCTTCATGAAGGTAGCGCACAGCACTGCAGCTGTGCGCCATTGTTGTCACACACTTCACACCAACGGTCACGGAGGGTGCAGGGCGTTGCTGGGGGCGCCCTGGGCAGCAATGTATAATACCTTATTCTGGCTAAAAATACATCACATATAGCCCCTGGAGGCTATATGGATGTATTTAGCCCCTGCCAGGTCTCAGAAAAACGGGAGAAGAAGCCCGCCGAAAAGGGGGCGGGGCCTATTCTCCTCAGCACACAGCGCCATTTTCCCTCACAGAAAGGCTGGTGGGAAGGCTCCCAGGCTCTCCCCTGCACTGCACTACAGAAACAGGGTTAAAACAGAGAGGGGGGGCACTTATTTGGCGATATGTATATATATATTAAAATGCTATAAGGGAAAAACACTTATATAAAGGTTGTCCCTGTATAATATAGCGTTTTTGGTGTGTGCTGGCAAACTCTCCCTCTGTCTCCCCAAAGGGCTAGTGGGGTCCTGTCCTCTATCAGAGCATTCCCTGTGTGTGTGTTGTGTGTCGACATGTATGAGGACGATGTTGGTGAGGAGGCGGAGCAATTGCCGGTAATGGTGATGTCACTCTCTAGGGAGTCGACACCGGAATGGATGGCTTATTTAAGGAATTACGTGATAATGTCAACACGCTGCAAGGTCGGTTGACGACATGAGACGGCCGGCAAACCAATTAGTACCTGTCCAGGCGTCTAAAACACCGTCAGGGGCGTTAAAACGTCCTTTTACCTCAGTCGGTCGACACAGACACGGACACTGACTCCAGTGTCGACGGTGAAGAAACAAACGTATTTTCCTTTAGGGCCACACGTTACTTGTTAAGGGCAATGAAGGAGATGTTACATATTTCTGATACTACAAGTACCACAAAAAAGGGTATTATGTGGAGTGTGAAAAAACTACATGTGGTTTTTCCTGAATCAGATAAATTAAATGAAGTGTGTGATGATGCGTGGGTTTCCCCGATAGAAAATTATTGGCGGTATACCTTTTCCCGCCAGAAGTTATGGCGCGTTGGGAAACACACCTTAGGGTGGATAAGGCGCTCACACGCTTATCAAAACAAGTGGCGTTACCGTCTCCAGATACGGCCGCCCTCAAGGAGCCAACTGATAGGAGGTTGGAAAATATCCTAAAAAGTATATACACACATACTGGTGTTATACTGCGACCAGCGATCGCCTCAGCCTGGATGGGCAGCGCTGGGGTGGCTTGGTCGGATTCCCTGACTGGAAATATTGATACCCTTGACAGGGACAGTATTTTATTGACTATAGAGCATTTAAAAGATGCATTTCTATATATGCGAAACTCTGGCATCAAGAGTAAGTGCGATGTCCATATCTGCCAGACGATGTTTCTGGACACGACAGTGGTCAGGTGATGCAGATTCCAAACGGCACATGGAAGTATTGCCGTATAAAGGGGAGGAGTTATTTGGGGTCGGTCCATCGGACCTGGTGGCCACGGCAACAGCTAGAAAATCCACCTTTTTTACCCCAAGTCACATCTCAGCAGAAAAAGACATAGTCTTTTCAGCCTCAGTCCTTTCGTCCCCATAATATCTGCCCAGGGATAGAGGTAAGGGAAGAAGACTGCAGCAGGCAGCCCATTCGCAGGAACAGAAGCCTTCCACCGCTTCTGCCAAGTCCTCAGCATGACGCTGGGGCCGTACAAACAGGTGCGGTGGGGGGTCGTCTCAAGAGTTTCAGCACGCAGTGGGCTCACTCGCAAGTGGACCCCTGGATCCTACAAGTAGTATCCCAGGGGTACAGATTGGAAATTCGAGACGTCTCCCCCTCGCAGGTTCCTGAAGTTTGCTTTACCAACGTCTACCTCCGACAGGGAGGCAGTATTGGAAACAATTCACAAGCTGTATTCCCACAGGTGATAATCAAAGTACCCCTCCTACAACAAGTAAAGGGGTATTATTCCACACTATATTGTGGTACTGAAGCCAGACGGCTCGGTGAGACCTATTCTAAATGGAGTCACTCAGAGCAGTGATAGCGAACCAGGAAGAAGGGGACTATATGGTGTCCCTGGACATCAAGGATGCTTACCTCCATGTCCAAATTTGCCCTTCTCACAAAGGGTACCTCAGGTTCGTGGTACAAAACTGTCACTATCAGTTTCAGACGCTGCCGTTTGGATTGTCCACGGCACCCTGGGTCTTTACCAAGGTAATGGCCGAAATGATGATTCTTCTTCAAAGAAAAGGCGTCTTAATTATCCCTTACTTGGACGATCTCCTGATAAGGGCAAGGTCCAGAGAACAGTTGGAGGTCGGAGTAGCACTATCTCAAGTAGTTCTACGACAGCACGGGTGGATTCTAAATATTCCAAAATCGCAGCTGTCTCCGACGACACGTCTGCTGTCCCTAGGGATGATTCTGGACACAGTCCAGAAAAAGGTGTTTCTCCCGGAGGAGAAAGCCAGGGAGTTATCCGAGCTAGTCAGGAACCTCCAAAAACCAGGAAAAGTGTCAGTGCATCATTGCACAAGGGTCCTGGGAAAAATGGTGGCTTCTTACGAAGCGATTCCATTCGGCAGATTTCACGCAAGAACTTTTCAGTGGGATCTGCTGGACAAATGGTCCGGATCGCATCTTCAGATGCATCAGCGGATAACCCTGTCTCCAAGGACAAGGGTGTCTCTTCTGTGGTGGCTGCAGAGTGCTCATGTACTAAAGTGCCACAGTTATGCATTCAGGACTGGGTCCTGGTGACCACGGATTCCAGCTTGAAAGGCTGGGGAGCAGTCACACAGGGAAAAAATTTCCAGGGAGTGTGATCAAGTCTGGGGACTTCTCTCCGCATAAATATACTGGAGCTAAGAGCAATTTACAATGCTCTAAGCTTAGCAAGACCTCTGCTTCAAGGTCAGCCGGTATTGATCCAGTGGGACAACATCACGGCAGTCGCCCACGTAAACAGACAGGGCGGCACAAGAAGCAGGAGGACAATGGCAGAAACTGCAAGGATTCTTCGCTGGGCGGAAAATCATGTGATAGCACTGTCAGCAGTTTTCATTCCGGGAGTGGACAACTGGGAAGCAGACTTCCTCAGCACGACCTCCACCCGGGAGAGTGGGGACTTCATCGAGAAGTTGTTTCCACATGATTGTGCACCGTTGGGAAAGACCAAAGGTGGACATGATGGCGTCCCGCCTGAACAAAAAACTGGACAGGTATTGCGCCAGGTCAAGAGACCCTCAGGAAATAGCTGTGGACGTTCTGGTAACACCATGGGTGTACCAGTCGGTGTATGTGTTCCCTCCTCTGCTTCTCATACCAAAGGTACTGAGAATTATAAGACGTAGAGGAGTAAGAACTATACTCGTGGCTCCGGATGGGCCAAGAAGGACTTGGTACCCGGAACTTCATGAGATGCTCACAGAGGACTCAGGGCCTCTGCCGATAAGAAGGGACTTGCTTCAGCAAGTACCATGTCTGTTCCAAGACTTACCGCGGGTGCGTTTGACGGCATGGCGGTTGAACGCCGGATCCTAAGGGAAAAAAGGCATTCCGGAAGAGGTCATTCCTACCCTGGTCAAAGCCAGGAAGGAGGTGACCGCACAACATTATCACCACATGTGGCGAAAATATGTTGCGTGGTGTGAGGCCAGGAAGGCCCCACGAAGAAATTTCAACTCGGTCGATTCCTGCATTTCCTGCAAACAGGAGTGTCTATGGGCCTCAAATTGGGGTCCATTAAGGTTCAAATTTCGGCCCTGTCTATTTTCTTCCAGAAAGAATTGGCTTCAGTTCCTGAAGTCCAGAAATTTGACAAGGGAGTACTGCATATACAACCCCCTTTTGTGCCTCCAGTGGCACTGTGGGATCTCAACGTAGTCCTGGGATTCCTCAAATCACGTTGGTTTAAACCGCTCAAATTTGTGGATTTGAAATATCTCACATGGAAAGTGACCATGATGTTGGCCCTGGCCTCGGCCAGGCGAGTGTCAGAATTGGCGGCTTTGTCTCACAAAAGCCCATATCTGATTGTCCATTCGGACAGGGCAGAGCTGCGGACTCGTCCCCAGTTTCTCCTTAAGGTGGTGTCAGCGTTTCATCTGAACCAGCTTATTGTGGTACCTGCGGCTACTAGAGACTTGGAGGACTCCAAGTTGCTAGATGTTGTCAGGGCCCTGAAAATATAGATTTCCAGGACGGCTGGAGTCAGGAAAACTGACTTGCTGTTATCCTGTATGCACCCAAAAAACTGGGTGCTCTTGCTTCTAAGCAGACGATTGCTAGTTGAATGTGTAGTACAATTCAGCTTGCACATTCTGTGGCAGGACTGCCACAGCCAAAATATATAAATGCCCATTCCACAAGGAAGGTGGGCTCATCTTGGGCGACTGCCCGAGGGGTCTCGGCTTTACAACTTTGCCGAGCTGCTACTTGGTCAGGGGCACACCCTGGCTGAGGAGGACCTGGAGTTCTCTCACTCGGTGCTGCAGAGTCATCCGCACTCTCCCGCCCGTTTGGGAGCTTTGGTATAATCCCCATGGTCCTGACGGAGTCCCCAGCATCCACTTAGGACGTCAGAGAAAATAAGATTTTACTTACCGATAAATCTATTTCTCGTAGTCCGTAGTGGATGCTGGGCGCCCATCCCAAGTGCGGATTGTCTGCAATACTTGTACATAGTTATTGTTACAAAAAAATCGGGTTGTTATTGTTGTGAGCCGTCTGTTCAGAGGCTCCTACGTTTGTCATACTGTTAACTGGGTTTAGATCACAAGTTATACGGTGTGATTGGTGTGGCTGGTATGAGTCTTACCCGGGATTCAATATCCTTCCTTATTGTGTACGCTCGTCCGGGCACAGTATCCTAACTGAGGCTTGGAGGAGGGTCATAGGGGGAGGAGCCAGTACACACCACCTGATCCTAAAGCTTTAGTTTTGTGCCCTGTCTCCTGCGGAGCCGCTAATCCCCATGGTCCTGACGGAGTCCCCAGCATCCACTACGGACTACGAGAAATAGATTTATCGGTAAGTAAAATCTTATTTTTTTTTGTGTCTTTCTCACTCAAATGTGCGTCTTAGCCACAATCGGCTGTGACAAAACAGTTTCACATGACTGCAATGAATAATTTGGTATGTGACAATTGCATATCAATGTGCATCGGAGTCTGAATCTGTATACTAAGCACAACAAACTTGGTGTGAAAAAAATGTTTGGCTGCTGAAACATCACTTCGTATACAGATTGAGACTCGGTTACACATACATATACAAACTGTGGTGGTTGCTCCCTGGGGGCTACAGCGCCGACCACAAAAAGCTGGGAGGGTTGTTAGTACATAACCCTAACTTCACTTTTAATCTAGTTTTTAATACCTGACAGTGTCTGCCTGTCAACGGGGATCAGCACGATGTGTTTTAGCCACTTCACCCGAGACACAGCATTCAGCGTCTTCTGCCCGCTCCCCAGACTCCTGTGTAACTAGCCAATGAGAGTCTTTCAGATACTTGAAGGAAATGCTGACTGCTCTGTTTTGGTGGCAGCATCTGTAATACATGGTGCTGATCCCCAGTGACAGGCAGACACCCGCAGGGATTAAAAACTAGATTAAAAGTGCAGTCAGGGTTATGTATGAACTGGTTCCCATACTGCTTTTTGTCTTCTGTGCAGCAGCGCCCAGAGAGCAACCGCCACTGTATTCAAGTGTCATATATCTAGTTATTCAGTAACGAATCATGGAGCAGTTTTGTCATATCGCATTGCGATTAAGTTGCACATTTGAATGAAAAACACACTCCACTCAAGCCAAGTTGCACAGGACCTGGCGCGCCTGAGAAGGGTTGTTTGGCACAACTTCAGCAATCGTATATGAGGACACATCAATACTTGTACACATCGCAGGTATGGGCATCTATACTTCCCTATCTTGCATGCGTATCTTAGTACGTGATGGCACAACATAATTTCTTATTACCATGATAAGCACAATAAGAAAATATACTATTGTGTCTAAATCCCAATAAGTCAGTGGTTCCCAAACTGGGTGTGGATTAAAAGATTGACAATGATTAGGTTGACACCATATGGTCGACAGGGTCAAAAGTTCAACATGGAAATGGTCGACACAAGGGTTTGGGGGTTTTTTGTGTGTAATTTTGTATGTTTAACCATATGTAAGCCAAATGAGTGGAAATGTGTACCCTCGCAGGCTTTCCACGCTTCGGGCAAGATGCCTTGCTGTTCTCATCACAGGTTCCTATTACCAATCGTAGTCCACATGGATGGTAAATGATCAAAAAGTAAAAAATAAATAAATGAAAAAGCAAAGAAAAACATTGTGTCGACCTTTTGTACATGTCGACATTTTGTTCCTGTCAACCTAATGCATGTCGACCATATGGTGTGGACCTATTGATTGTCGATCTATCATCCAGAACCCAGGTGCCTCATGACCCTTTCCGGGGAGCCCTGGGTTGGTGGTTAAGTACCAATGCAAATTATGTATGGTCAGTGTAAGTGACAACATCAGTGCTTGTGGCTTCCATTCATAAAATATGTGGATAAACAGAAGCAAATCCTGTCCGTCACCACACAACTGAACCTACTTAATTTATTTTTTTATGAATTTCTCAGTTGAAAACTTTAGGCTTAGGGTGCTGTGATTCAAAAGGGTTTGGGAACCACTGCAATAAGTATTAAATGTGCCTCGCCCTTAACGTCACATTTCATTTTCTGTAGCATTTGACACCCAGCCGTTCTCTATCCTCACTAATCTAATCATTCCAGCTTTATTTCTTTACCTGTTCCATAATAACAGACCCTGTCACATGCCACAGCATTGTTGTTGCATTAATAATATATACATTATTTTGTGGCTGGCAGGTAAGGAAGAGGGCTGTGACACCAGTACAAGTACATGCGGCCCCTGAGTTTAAAGTCCGTTTTAGGGGGTTGTCGATTGGAGCAAGGGAGGTGCAGGGGTAAAGTAGTTTAGTTGCGTGGGTCTGGTGTGGGGGTCTTCAAATCTCTTCCCACCCCCCCCCCCCCCCCCACCCCCCCACACACACACACTTTTAATATTATCTCCCACACAGATTGGGACTTTTTGGTAACTTTTGAACCATAACTGCTATTTCAAATCTGTTTGCAGCAATAAACTTTTCAGCAAATTCTGATGTTGTTTGACATGTTACACGACCTCCTTTCCATTCCAAAAAACTAAGATTCAAGATGGCGCCCATGTTCTGTATGTACCCTAAAAGATAGCCCACCTCACCCATACCTTACTCGAGTATTCGGTTTTCACATTTCCTGCACAGTTTTTAAACAAAATGGTGTACTGCGACTTTTGAATCGCCCTGTAGATATAGATAGATAGATAGATAGAGGCTGTGCCGACTGAACACCGAAATGGCTGTTGACCAACTGACCCCACCGAAGGCTTGCTATATGATTACATTATGATCACCCTGTAATGGCATCTATTGCTGTGAGGTACTTCGTGGTTGTTAAATGCTCCTTGTCATGAACTTTTTCTGTACTTGTTTGCACAAATATGATAGATATAGATATCTCCCAGATCCAGAAGTCGAACTTTTCCAAATACAGTGCTTAGCCAGGTGCCCTCCAAAAACACCATGCCCAGTGGGAGGTGTCCACATACACAACCCACGGGCGGCACTCACGGTATATTGTAGAGAAAACACACAGAGACTGTGGCTTACAGCAATGTTTTGGCTCTTTATTGAGCTTTTTTCAAGCACAACACATGTAGAAAACACTTACCAATTTAACTGCAATCCCCGCCACCAAACACCAATGCACGCCGTCTGTACTTCCGGTCAAAAAGAGCCAGGTAGCAGGAGATGGATATAGATATATAGATAGATATAGATTTATATAGAAGACAAACAGAGCGAAGAAGCAAGAGGGCTTAAGCCTTTCATAAAAACTTATTTGGAGATGGGCTATTATTTTTTCCATAGTAGCTATGGGCCAAATCTTATTAATGACCACTCGAAGGGAGGGAAGGTCAAGATGCTTCCAGCGAGAAGCTATAGTGCAAGGGCAGCGTTAAGGATCTGAGAAACTACTTTATCTGATAGTGGGGGTCATTCCGACCCGTTCGCACTCAGCGGTTCTTCGTTGCAGTGCGAACGGGTTGGAACTGCGGCTGCGCGGCGGTGTGAAAGCGATTGCAGGCGCGATCGCAAGAAGATTGACAGTGGGAAGGAGGATCGGGGCGTCTACTGACAGTTTCCCGGCTGTGGTAAGGCGAACGCAGGCATTTGGAGGGCGGATGTCTGACGTCACAGCCGGGACCTTCATCGCTGGATCCGTCGCACGTAAGTAGCTGCAGGGCTAGTCTTGTTTTGCTTGAAACTTTTTTTAGTTTAGCAGGGCAAGTTAATCGCACGAGCAGCAAAAAGTTGCTACGTGCGATCAACTCGAAATTACCCCCAGTGTGTCCGAATATGCTATGGAAATCCTCAGAAGGAAGGCTCATGGAGCTGTAATGACCGTGGAGTTGGTTACCCTACTCACGAAGGCCACCACCGCGTCCTAAAAAAATAATATATTTGGGCGTGACCACCAAATATGAATAAAAGTGCCCATTTCCACAACCTCTCCAACAGAGTAGAGATGTAGAGCAGAATATCTTATTCAATCTGGCAGGTACCGTATACCAACGAAAATAAGCCATATATGCATTCTGCGTAGAGATAGACAATTTGGAGACCCTTTCTTGAATTACAGACCAGGAATCCTCCTCTGGGGGAGCCTGAGATCAGTTTCCCATTGCAGCTCGTATTCTGGAGTGGTGGGTTCTGTAGAATGCAATAATAAGACATACAGTGACTAAATCAAACTTTTCAAAGAGAGTTATTCAGATGTAGCCGTTGTCACGGGAGTAGGATTTGTGGTTCCCAGAGGTTCTCATAATACAGTAGGAGTTGTGGAACTGGAGTGGAGGAACTGTTGTGGACGAATGCAGGTCTTCCGCATAGACCTAGTATAATACTGGACTGCGCACCAGAATAACTTGACCAGGCTGGGCCTGGAATTATACTCGACCCGCTGGAACTGGGACAGGCTGGACCTGGAGTTATGCTGGAACTGGGACGGACTGACCAGGCTGGACCTGGAGTTATGCTGGACCGGTTGGAACTGGGACAAACTGCTGGCAGCACAAATAGTTACTATTCTGGAGCCGCAGACAGAACAAAACTTGTACCTAGAAGCGTTGCAGGAAGCAACGTTGTTCAGGCGTCGGATACCTTTGCAGATTCAGCCATTGACAATACTGGTCACACTACGATTTGGTGCTTTGCCATTGATCGAACTAGTCAACTGACCCCTGTGATGGATGGCGGTGCCCACAGACTAGAGCCGGCAGAGATCAGCCACATGGAAGACGCCCAGAGACTGTGAGACTTTGTCGCCAGTGAAGCTACCGCATGCAGGAAGCTCCGGAGCCGACCCTGATCCAGAGGGAATGGTGGACAGGTAAGTATAACATCCGCGGTGCCCAGACTGTGACAGCCATTACATAGAAACACATACACTAGGGTTACATTTTGTTGGGAGACCGTTAACCTACCAGTATAGTTTTGGAGTGTGTGAGGGAACTGGAGTACCCGGAGGAAACTCAAGCAAGTACGGGGAGAATATACAAACTCCACATCGAAGGGGCCATGGTGGGAATAAAACCCACGACCGCAGTGCTGTAAGACAATAATGCTAACCATTACACCATCTTTCTAATGAGGACATGAGATGGGGACACATTGGCCCTCATTCCGAGTTGTTCGCTCGCAAGCTGCTTTTAGCAGCATTGCACGCGCTAAGCCGCCACCTACTGGGAGTGAATCTTAGCTTAGCAGAATTGCGAACGAAAGATTCTCAAAATTGCGAATATAAATTTCTTAGCAGTTTCTGAGTAGCTCGACACTTACTCTGCCACTGCGATCAGTTCAGTCAGTTTCGTTCCTGGTTTAACATCACAAACACACCCAGCGTTCGCCCAGACACTCCCCCGTTTCTCCAGCCACTCCCGCGTTTTTCCTAGAAACGGCAGCGTTTTTTCACACACACCCATAAAACGGTCAGTTTCCGCCTAGAAACATCCACTTCCTGTCAATCACACTCCGATCACCAGAACGAAGAAAAAACCTTGTAATGCCGTGAGTAAAATACCAAACTTCTTAGCAAATTTACTTGACGCAGCCGCAGTGCGAACATTGCGCATGCGCAGTTAGCGGAAAATCGCACCGATGCAAAGGAAAATAACAAGCGAACAACTCGGAATGAGGGCCATTGAGCAGCGTAGGGTAACAGTATTTCAGTTCAAATATGTAAAAACATTTCCATCTTGGAAAGAAAACTTATTCTGTAGGTAACCCAGATTCATACAGACGTGGCCTTCCGCCACAAATCTAATACCTCTAGCAATCCAAAGTGCAGCAAGAGATGCAGAGAGACCAGGCGTGAACAACCAGTTGCCCCAGACAGGGATGAGAGAGGTGAAGCGGTACAGAGAAGCTTAAACCTACATATACATTGGTTCCATATGGTGCAGGTGAAGGAGACTATTGGGTGAGAAAAGACAGCTAATGGACAGTGCTTTAAGGAGAGCCCTAGTATTGAGGGAAGAGAAATAAGTTTTCAAGCAGCAGTTTCTAATGCCACCCAACTCAGAGCTGTAGTAGCAGCAAACATGCCACGGCTTGGCTGAGGTGTGTAGCCAAATAATATAGTTTAGTGTCCAGGAACCCTTTACCACCATTGGAAGGCTCTCTCCAGAAATTAAAAAAACTAGTTCTGGGGGTCCGTTTCTTCCAGACAAAAAACACACAAACCATCGTCAGGTAGTAATGTAGTCCAAAATCGCCGGAAGTCGGGATGCTGGCAAATCTTGGACTTTTTTTTTTTTTTTTTTACTTACAAGGTATGTTTTTGCCTTGTGTTTGTCCCTATTAAAAAAACATCTGAGATCGCCAGGCATCCCGCACCTCCAGAGATATAGGACTCCATTACATCCTCCCACATGTGTGAAGCTGGGAGAGAATATTATTTAGTACACTATTATCCTACCAATTCAGGAGATATAATAAGATTTTCACCTGAACAGGTCCACCTTAATAGAGGAGAGGATCCTGTCACGATTCTCCGCGCTGCGATTCTCAAGATATGCCAATCTGAGAACGTTGCCCCGTGACACCTTTACTGATTAACTCAGCGTGTGGTAAATCCACGCAGTAAACTGCCACCAGCAGAAGTACCAGTTGCTGTGTCTGCAAGGCTAAGCGACTTTGAGGGACCACGACCAGGGCGAGCTTCTGCTCTCACCCGCACACAGTTATTAATACATAAAAAGGTAGGTAACCTGACCTCGGTCGAGGCTTTGGGTTTGAAAAACACAGGTAACAGAAATTAAATTAAGAATTAAGTATAAACTTCAAACCTTAGTGTTACAGAAAAAAGAAAGTTACAAGAATATAATAGTTATAAATAGTCACACGAATAAACCCAGCTTCACCTGAAGGTGGGCTAGTGGATTGAGGCCTATCCTTGATTGACTTATTGGAACATCTGTATACTTCGATAGCCTCATGCAGAATGAACACCTTCCAGCCTGTGTTCCTGATATTTAAAACCTAGGCTGCCCTCACAGGCCCCACTCCCTCTGGAGAGTTTGTTTAACCCTTCCAAAGCCAGAGTGAATGGAGTCTTAGCTTATACTGTGGGGTCTCTTAACCATACTAACGGGTGGATGGCCATATCTTTCAATTGCTTGTTTGATGCTTAGAGAGTTGGTACCGGCCCTCTTGGTCACACGAGCAGGGATTATTTAATTACCCATCTCATTTTGTTTGAAGGTATGAAGCAGGCTTATCCATTATACTGGGGCAGTTTTTACAACTGGCTACAGGGACATTTATCACCTGTTGTAGCCAAAACGTCTTCGCTAACCCATAAGGATGCACCCCCTGTTGGGGAAGTAAGAACTTGTTTGAAATGACCCAAGCCAGGCCTGACCCTGGCCTCTGAAATTCTGTTCCTTTGCAATGTAAATCGCCACAATAAACAGATAAGCTCAGGAAGAGCATTGAAGCTTGTCACCTTTCCACATAGCACAAACCTTTGAATTGTTTACTATTTCTGGACCCCTGATGTGTCTGAGAAAACTCTCAAACCAGGTTTCATCCACAGACATGTTTCTCAATACAAAATGCATTGATACAGCAATCGGATATCTTGATATCACATTCATTGATATTAACAGGCCTATTCCTACTCGAAATAGCCTGGATCATGACAGATCCTATGCTAGTTAGCATCATATAAAGAACTGTAACTGTGAGTGATAAAGACTCCTAGGTATGTCATTTTATCAATTATCCAAGCAAGGTTGTATTTAGATTTGAGAAGGTCTAATTGAGAGCTAGGTATAAAGAAGGGAATAGCGCCATCTTTGAATACTTGGTCTTATAACGAGACATAGTGCCATAAAGAGGTCAAATAGATAGGGAAGCTATATCTGGGGAGAAGACAATGGGGTAGATGTATTAACCTGGAGAAGTCATAAGGAAGTAATAAATCAATGATAAGTGTAAGGTGATAAACGCACCAGCCAATCAGCTCCAATATGCAAACTGACAGGAGCTGACTGGCTGGTGCGTTTATCACTTTGTACTTATCACTGGTTTATCACTTCCTTATGCGTTCTCCAGGTTAATACATCTGCCCCAAAGTGAGCAGGATGTCGTCAAAGAGATTTTGAAGTCCCTTGAACTCACCTAAACCCCTGTAATATTCAAGGATTGGCGAGTGTTGGGGGCTAAAGGTTCTATTACCAATGCAAAGATCAGGGGCGACATAGGACACCCGTGTTGGGTCCCATTGATAGTAGAGATGGGGTGCAAAACTACTCCATTAACTGCCACTCTAGTAGAGGGGGGTGAGTATAAAGCCAGGACGCCCTGAAGTAATGGACCCCCAAAGACAAAGTAACAAATTGTTTCAAACAAAAAAATGGCCAACTAATCCTGTCAAATGCTTTCTCTAGGGTATATTTACTAAGGTGTGAGTTTTTTTAGAAGTGGAGCTGTTGCCCATTGCAACCAATTAGTTTACTGCATTACCTCGTCTTCGGTGATATCAGTACTTAAAATAACAGAGGCCTCAGTAGACAGGGTTATAGTATAAAAGGTCGACAGTGTCTAGGTGGACCCGGATATGGTCGGAATGTGAAAAGGTCGACTTGAGTTTTTGTTGTTATTTTGGTGTAAAATTTTACTTACAGCACATGGTACCCCAATTAGTTTACTGCGTTCGCTCGCCATGCTTCTGGTTACTGTTCCCAGTGGTAGAACACATGGATGGTAAAGTATGAAAAAGCTGGGGAAAAAAACAAAAAACTGATGTTGACCATATGTTGTGTCAACCATTGTCATGTCGACCATTTGAACATGCCAACCTTTTGGCCAAGTCGAGCATATGTATGTCGGCTTATTGACTATCGACCTTTTAACTGTCAACCTATCCTCCGGATACCAGGAGACAGACGAGGGCAGTAAGAAATTGCTGTATCAAGGACACTGACGGTGGAGTAGAATTGCAAAATGAGTTATATAAATTGGACTAAAAAGAAAGAAATTAATCTGTAATGTGTTTGGGGTTATGGGTATGTGACCCGCTGAGGTTTTAATCGAGGTGGGGAGTTTGACTAGGGCGGTACACCTATCAAACCGTAATGCAGGTGTCCTAAGGCAAGCTCAGGGATTACAGAAACCTCACGAGGAGCAGAAGGGCAATCGAGAGGATATTGTTTTGAGAGATTAGATCGTAATTTGGAGTCAAGCAGCCTATCTGCCTTATCCACTTTTTCATAGTACGACTGGTTAAGCCATTTCAGTGCATGTTCAGCTCTATCAGTGAGGAAATGGTCTAATTCTTCACAGGCAGCCTGTAGACTAGAAAGATCATCTTTAGACCCTGAAGACTTGTTTGAAATCAAGAGCACACCTGCTCAGTAAGGGCATTTACTGTATGCATTGAGCCCTGATTTTTTTCAAATGGGCTGAAACACTAATTAATTGACTTCTGATCACATCTTTGTGGGCCTCCCATAACAGAATTGGGGACATATTTGTGGTGGCATTGGTAACAAATAATGTTGGAGTTTGTTTTTAACGAAGAAGGCTTTAGTGTGGGAATTGAGGAGGTCCCATTGTCGAAGCACAGCTAGTTTACGGGCCTACAATTTTAGCAGTCACTTGACCATGGTCTGATGAGGTTCGAGGGAAAATAGAGACATCTAAGATGGTTTGGATTGGCTCGACAGTGACAAATATCATATCTAGTCTATAGTACATTGTGCATCGGGGAATAAAAGGTGTACTCTCTGGCTGTGGGCTCCCTAACCCTCCACGCATAGGTGTGCGCACGGGGGGTGCCTGGTGCGCACAGGCACCCCCTAATGTCCGGCACCCCCTGCACGCCTGCAGCACAGTGATTGTCTGATGCTCCATGCCTGTTCCTCCTCCCTCTCCTGCTGCGCCACCCTGCCCTGCCCCACCGCACAGTCAGGACGGACTGATTGTCTGGGATGGGACTGGCCAGCCCGGCTACACTCGGCAGTGGGCGAATGACTGAAGTAAAAACCTCCTCCCAGCTCCGCCACGCGGTGTGACAGGAGGTCATGCCACCCACCCTTCCCGCTCTCTCTCCATTGAGTGCCACCACAGCCGCACAGCGTTCCTTTCAATCAGGAGGAGTCACGGACCCGAGCACAAATTCAGCTCAGCAGACGGTTCAGCTGAGACTGAGAAAGTAACTGTCACCGCTCAGTCAGTGACTAAAGTAAGTTAACTGCAGTGCTGCAGCTGAGCCTGCTCCTGTAGAGGAAAGACAGGGGCCAGCCAGGGGCAATATACATACTGTCTGTTTGCATTTGTATACATATATGTACTGTGTACATGAAGCTGCCCCCCCCCTCCAAAAAAAAGTATATAGGATCTTTAAGTGTACTCCGGAAAAAAAAATTAAAGAAAAGTAGGGTTAGAAAAAGAAATTAGCTGTTCATTAGTAGTTTCCTGAGTGGGGCTTTAAGGGTATTCTGCCCTGCTGGGGCATACCATGTGGCATAATGTGAATTCAGCTCATACCGTGTGGCGTAATGTCAATTTCCACTCATACTGTGTGGCGTAATCTGTATCTGGCTCATACTATGTGGCATAATGTGAATTCGGCTCATACCGTGTGGCGTAATGTCAATTTTCACTTATACCATGTGGCGTAATGTGAATTTCCACTCATACTGTGTGGCATACTCTGTATTTGGCTCATACTATGTGGCGTAATGTGAATTTCCGCTCATACCGTGTGGCGTAATGTGAATTTTGTCTCATACTGTGTGGCATAATGTGAATAAGGGTTAACTGGTGAGCATGGAGACATGTGTGACAAATGCTGGTGTCCTGCCAACGAGGGTTCTGATGGCACATATGTAAATTTTAAACTTTACTTGTGTTATATTAAAACCCAAATGTTCGCCCCCCTAAATCTCCCATACTTTTCAGAGTGGCCCACTCAAAACCAGGGTGTTGGTGCTGGGGGGTGCAATGGGTGGGGTGTGTGACAGGGAGAGGAATATATATGCACCTAGGCTCACCACTCTCTAGTCCCGCCACTGGGTCAGGGATAGGTTGAGGAAGTGTAAGCAGCAATAGGGTGCAGTGGCAGCTAGGACTAAGGGTTATGCCATAGCAGGCAGTCAGTACCAGCTGATGGTCGCACTATTATATTTTATTTCTCTGGGGTGGATTATATTTACTTTATTAAGAACTAGGTAGAAATTAGATTAAGCTATGTGATTTTACTGAGGGAATGTGAAATAGTGCTAGACATGTCCCAGGGCAGTGCTAGACACGCCCAAAAGGCGGTGCTAGACACGCCCCTCCGGCGGTGCACCCCCTAATAAAATCAGCTGCGCACACCTATGCCTCCACGTATTAGGGCGCGCATTATTTATTATGCTTGCCACACCAAAAAGCACTGATTTAGCTATGGATAGTAGCTAAACCTATCTAAAATTCTGGTTAGAGCACCCAAACCAGGGAATATTTGCACATTTCTGCTCCCTGCCTCCTGAGGAAATGTGAGTGCCAACTCTGATCTACAATTGAATTTCTCCGTCAGGCGCCCAAAAAACAATTAAATTCCCCCCTAAGACTTTTTCTTGTGTATGACCTAATATGTATCTTCAGCTAAGGCTATGTTTATTTTCATCTTTGCAGACTATATATGTGGAGAATTTGGCAAAAATCCAGGAAAGAACTAACCTGTTAAATGAAGACTGGGAGAAACGAAGAGTGCAGCCAGTTCAGGTGATGCATCCTGCAAATGCGCACCCATTCCTAAAAAAGGTAAACTGATGCCAATGACACGGTCATAGCTACTATACATATGATTGTTCAAGGTGCTGCTACATAGTAATACTACATTGGATTACTTGACAGTCTTTTATGTCGAGGTTGTCAGGTGTGTGTGTGTGTGTGTGTGTGTGTGTGTGTGTGTGTGTGTGTGTGTGTGTGTGTGTGTGTGTGTGTGTGTGTATAAATATAGACAACCGCAATGATGATGTTTTTATAATTAAATATCATACAGAACTGGAGCAAAATTAGAGATCTCTGGCTAGATTTACGTCTTTTGCAATCCAGTGATTTTCAGCAGGTTAGATTAGAAATTACAATGTTAGAATTTACAATGACAATAATATTGAATACAAAATTAGGTATAGTATGTTTTGCCTCTAATATTATTGCCATTTTTAATTTACACTTCTGCATCAAACCTACAGTATTACTTAGAAAAATGTGCGATTTGTATACGCAGTATTTTGGGGGGGGGTTTCTACTTTATTTTTTGCGTATGACAAATAACTACTGTATACAGTCTGTGGTTACTATCAATTCACAGTACTGTACTTATTTTTAAATACAGGTTGAGTATCCCATATCCAAATATTCCGAAATACGGAATATTCCGAAATACGGACTTTTTTGCGTGAGAGTGAGATAGTGAAAACTTTGTTTTTGATAGCTCAATGTACACAAACTATGTTTAATACACAAAGTTATTAAAAATATTGTATTAAATGACCTTCAGGCTGTGTGTATATGGAACATAAATGAATTGTGTTAATGTAGACACACTTTGTTTAATGCACAAAATTATAAAAAAATATTGGCTAAAATGACCTTCAGGCTGTGTGTGTATAAGGTGTATATGTAACATAAATGCATTCTGTGCTTAGATTTAGGTCCCATCACCATGATATCTCATTATGGTATGTAATTATTCCAAAATACGGAAAAATCCCATATCCAAAGTACCTCTGGTCCCAAGCATTTTGGATAAGGGATACTCAACCTGTATCGTTTTCCATGTGTTTTCACCATAGACTGCAATACTACATATCACTTGATGTAAGTTTTATTCTCACATTTTTCTCTCTAGTGTACTGTAGAAAGTATCTTTCCTGGTTTTGCTGTCCAATCTATATACACAAGGTCCCTGAACACTGTGGCACTTGTTCCCATCATGTACTCCTGGTCGCCACTGCAACAAAACTTTATGGTACGTTCTTTAACATTTCATGGCATTATAATCTATAACCATGTAATTAACTATATTTTGTTTGAATGTATTTAACCTGGGTCTGAGCCCTTGTTGTTATATTGGCTACAGACAATCATAAGAGCAGTGTGTAAGCAATCATTGTTGATCTGCCCTCATGTAGTATATATGAAATTCAGTATATACACAGTACATGGTGCACATCTGTTGGAGAGATGGGGAGCCACAGAACAGGTGTTATACCGATAATCTCTCATTAATTATACATGAACATTTCTTTGAGTTACTGAGGGACAGATGTACACCTTGAAGTGTGATAAAGTTGAAAGAGATAAAGTACCAACCAATCAGCTCCTGTCATTTTTCAAACAGGCAGTTAGGAGCTGCTTAGCAGGTACCTTATCTCTCTCCACTTTATCACTCTCCAATCTCCCCCTCAGAGAGGTGCTACTGTATACACAACCAGAGTCAAAAGGAAAGTACAAGAGTGACAGGTCGGTGCAAAAATCTGTAAATGTGTAATAATTAAAAGCTGCTGGTATCCACAGTTTTTCGATTTTGCCATTAAGGGTTGACTTGCTTTGATCAACAACCTGGTTTCTCAGTGGTTCCTACTGTAAATTATTGCAATTCTCTCTTCAGGTGGAGCTTTATAAAGTAATCTTTCTCCAGGTCATATACATTGCCTGTCAGTTATTGAGCAAGGAGGTTGTCACAATTTTCACTGAATCTAGGAGATTATTCTTTACTCTTTCTGCTGGGCACCTAGTTCAGTGGTGGTGTTTCATCCAGACCATGTTGTGCAGCTAATGCTCATTAATGTCCCTCTTGAATGCCTCCACCCAGTTAATCTCATGGTGCAGTAGGTGTATCGTGTATGAAGCTGCTAGCAAACAACTTGACTCAAGTTTTGGAGTTCTTTGTGGGTCTGGAATCATGAATCTTCCACTGAATAGTTGTAAGGCGGCCTCATGGTCATCTGTGCACTGCTTCACAGAACTCTTTTGCAGCTGCATGTTCCCTCATGGCTGAATTGGTGAATAAATAGGATGCTATGGGCTATTTTTTCTTGTTAAAATTGCTCTGTGTCTTTTGGTTGGTGCTTAACCCAAATATTAGTCTGTGTCCTTCATTTGGTTTAAAGGAAAATGTGTAATATTTTATTATGGACAAAAATATATACTGAAGTTCCAGTAAAAACACCTGTTAATATTAGTATTCACTCAATGGAGCAAGGTTGCATGTATTTTTCTGCAAGTAGTTGTAAGAGTTAACAGTAGTAATCTTTTGCCGGGGAACAGTAAAACATATTTGTTTGTTAGCAACAATAAAGTTATTCACAGGGAAAGTGACAGTGTGAAAATGCCAAAAGATGGTGAGGTGCAACTTTGACATGGATCCCTGGCAGCAGAAGTGTTAATACTGGCTCTAAATATGTTGTACACATACTTCTGGGTAAGGAGTAATAATTATTTCTTTCTCTTACGTCCTAGAGGATGCTGGGGACTCCGTAAGGACCATGGGGTATAGACGGGCTCCGCAGGAGACATGGGCACTCTAAAGACTTTAGATGGGTGTGCACTGGCTCCTCCCTCTATGCCCCTCCTCCAGACCTCAGTTGGATACTGTGCCCAGAGGAGACTGGGTGCACTGCAGGGGAGCTCTACTGAGTTTCTCTGTAAAAGACTTTTGTTAGGTTTTTTATTTTCAGGGAGCACTGCTGGCAACAGGCTCCCTGCATCGTGGGACTGAGGGGAGAGAAGCAGCCCTACTTAAATGATAGGCTCTGCTTCTTAAGCTACTGGACACCATTAGCTCCAGAGGGTCGGAATGCAGGTCTCACCCTCGCTGTTCGTCCCGGAGCTGTGCCGCCGTCCTCCTCACAGAGCCGGAAGATAGAAGCCGGGTGAGTATGAGACGAAAGAAGACTTCAAAGGCGGCAGAAGACTTCGGATCTTCTATGAGGTAACGCGCAGCGGTAACGCTGTGCGCCATTACTCCCAACACACACACACATTGGCGGCACTGTATGGGTGCAGGGCGCAGGGGGGGCGCCCTGGGCAGCAATTATTAACCTTTTAGGGACACTGGCAGAGATATATACTGAGGAGGCAGTATATGGCAAAACCCCCCACCAGTATAAAGATTTGAGCGGGATCGAAGCCCGCCGGTGAGGTGGCGGAGCTTGATCCCTCAGCACTAACCAGCGCCATTTTCTCAGCAGCACGCTGCAAAGAAGCTGGCTCCCCGGACTCTCCCCTGCTGAACACATACAGAGGGCAAAAAAGAGGGGGGGGGACATTTATTTGGCGCAGTGAGTATATTTATAAAAGCGCTGTACTGACTGGGATTTTATTCCAGTATCCGGTGGCGCTGGGTGTGTGCTGGCATTCTCTCTCTCTGTCTCTCCAAAGGGCCTTATTGGGGGACTGTCTCTCTCTCTCTCTATATATATATATATATATATATATATATATATCCCTGAGTGTGTGGGGGTGTCGGTACGTGTGTGTCGGCATGTCTGAAGCGGAAGGCTCATCTAAGGAGGAGGTGGAGCAGATGATTGTGGTGTCTCCGTCGGCGACGCCGACACCTGATTGGCTGGATATGTGGAATGTTTTAAATGCAAATGTGTCTTTATTACATAAGAGAATGGACAAAGCAGAGTCCAGAGAAAAGTCAGGGAGTCAAGCCATGGCTTTGGCTGTATCACAGGGCCCTCCAGGGTCTCAGAAACGTCCCCTGTCCCAAGTAGCAGACACTGATACAGACATGGATTCTGACTCCAGTGTCGACTACGATGATGCGAGGTTACATCCAAGGGTGGCCAAAAGTATTCATTATATGATTATTGCAATAAAAGATGTTTTACATATCACAGATGAACCCTCTGTCCCTGACACGAGGGTATGCATGTTTAAGGAAAAGAAACCTGAGGCAACCTTTCCCCCATTTCATGAGCTGAACGCGTTATTTGAAAAGGCTTGGGAAACTCCAGACAAGAAACTGCAGATTCCCAAGAGAATTCTTATGGCGTATCCTTTCCCTGCACAGGACAGGTTACGGTGGGAATCCTCACCCAAGGTGGACAAGGCTTTAACGCGCTTGTCCAAAAAGGTGGCGCTACCGTCTCCAGATACGGCAGCCCTCAAGGATCCTACTGATCGCACACAGGAAACTACCTTAAAATCAATTTATGCACATACAGGTGCCTTGCTCAGACCGGCAATAGCGTCGGCTTGGGTTTGTAGCGCTGTAGCCTTGTCATCTGACATTGATACCCTAGATAGGGATAGCATTTTATTGTCCTTAGGTCATATTAAAGACGCAGTCTTATATATGAGAGACGCTTCCAGAGATGTGGGGCTGTTAGGTTCAAGAGCCAACGCCATGGCGATTTCTGCTAGGCGAGCCCCGTGGATCCGTCAATGGACGGGTGATGCCGACTCAAAGAGACATATGGAAGTTTTGCCTTACAAGGGTGAGGTTTTATTTGGGGAAGGTCTCGCGGACCTGGTTTCCACAGCTACCGTGGGTAAATCTACCTTTTTACCTTATGTTCCCCCACAGTAAAAGAAAACACCGCAATATCAGATGCAGTCCTTTCGGTCGCATAAGTCCAGAAGAGGTCGGGGCTCTTCCTTTCTCACCAGAGGTAAGGGTAGAGGGAAAAGAATGCCTGCTACGGCTAGTTCCCAGGAGCAGAAGTCCTCCCCGGCTTCTACTAAATCCACCACATGATGCTGGCGCTCCACTGAGGGAGTCCGCGCCGGTGGGGGCACGTCTTCGACTCTTCAGCCAGGTCTGGGTTCAGTCAGACGTGGATCCTTGGGCGCTGGAAATTGTATCCCAAGGCTACAAGCTGGAATTCGAACACGTGCCTCCTCGCCGATTTTTCAAATCGGCTTTACCAGCTACTCCCCCAGAAAGGGAGATAGTTTTAGCTGCAATTCAAAAACTTTGTCAACAACAAGTGATTGTCAAGGTGCCCCTAGTTCAACAGGGGAAGGGGTACTATTCAACCCTGTTTGTGGTCCCGAAACCGGATGGCTCGGTCAGACCCATTCTAAATCTAAAATCCCTAAACCTGTACTTGAAACTGTTCAAATTCAAGATGGAATCGCTCCGGGCAGTTATCTCCAGCCTGGAGGGGGGGGGGGATTTTATGGTGCCACTAGACATAAAGGATGCATACCTTCATGTCCCAATATATCCCCCTCATCAGGCATACCTGAGATTCGCTGTACAGGACTGTCATTACCAGTTTCAGACGTTGCCGTTTGGGCTTTCCACGGCCCCGAGGATTTTCACCAAGGTAATGGCGGAAATGATGGTGCTCCTGCGCAGGCAGGGAGTCACAATTATCCCGTACTTGGACGATCTCCTGATAAAAGCGAGATCGAGAGACCAATTGCAGAAAAGCGTGTCACTCTCCCTGAGAGTGCTGCAGCAGCATGGCTGTATTCTAAATCTACCGAAGTCACAGTTGATTCCAACGACTCGGCTATCTTTCTTAGGCATGATTCTGGACACGGAACAAAAGAGGGTTTTTCTCCCGATGGAAAAAGCCCAGGATTTCCAGAACATGGGGGGTAATTCTGAGTTGATCGCAGCAGGAACTTTGTTAGCAGTTGGGCAAAACCATGTGCACTGCAGGGGAGGCAGATATAACATGTGCAGAGAGAGATAGATTTGGGTGTGGTGAGTTCAATCTGCAATCTAAATTGCAGTGTAAAAATAAAGCAGCCAGTATTTACCCTGCACAGAAACAAAATAACCCGCCCAAATCTAACTCTCTGCAAATGTTATATCTGCCCCCCCCCCCCCTGCAGTGCACATGGTTTTGCCCAACTGCTAAAAAATTTCCTGCTGCAATCAACTTGGAATTACCCCCATGGTCAGAGACCTGTTAAAACCGAAAAAAGTGTCAGTCCATCAATGCACTCGAGTACTGGGAAAAATGGTGGCGACCTACGAGGCCATCCCCTTCGGCAGGTTTCATGCGAGGACGTTTCAGTGGGACCTTCTGGACAAGTGGTCGGGGTCCCATCTACAGATACATCAGAAAATAAACCTGTCCCCCAGGGTGTCTCTCCTGTGGTGGCTGCAGAGTGCTCACCTTCTCGAAGGTCGCAGGTTCGGCATTCAAGACTGGGTTCTGGTGACCACGGACGCGAGCCTCCGAGGATGGGGAGCAGTCACACAAGGAAGAAATTTGCAGGGACTATGGTCAAGCCAGGAGGCTTGTCTGCACATCAATGTACTGGAATTGAGGGCCATATACAACTGCCTACGACAAGCGGAGACTCTTCTTCGCGACCTGCCGGTTCTGATTCAATCAGACAACGTCACAGCTGTGGCTCATGTAAACCGCCAAGGCGGGACAAGGAGCAGAGTGGCAATGGCGGAAGCCACCAGGATTCTTCGCTGGGCGGAATATCACGCAAGCGCTTTGTCAGCAGTCTTCATTCCGGGAGTGGACAACTGCGAAGCAGACTTCCTCAGCAGACACGATCTCCATCCAGGAGAGTGGGGACTTCATCAAGAAGTTTTTGCAGAGATAACAAGTCAGTGGGGACTTCCACAAATAGACATGATGGCGTCACGCCTCAACAAGAAGCTTCAGAGGTATTGTGCCAGGTCAAGGGACCCTCAGGCAGCAGCGGTGGACGCCCTGGTGACACCATGGGTGTTTCAGTCGGTCTATGTGTTCCCTCCTCTTCCGCTCATCTCAAAAATACTGAGAATCATAAGACGAAAAAGAGTGCAGACAATACTCATTGTTCCGGATTGGCTTCTAAGGGCCTGGTATTCAGATCTTCAGAAAATGCTCACAGAAGATCCGTGGCCTCTTCCTCTCAGGGAAGACCTATTGCAGCAGGGGCCCTGCGTGTTCCAAGACTTACCGCGGTTACGTTTGACGGCGTGGCGGTTGAACACAAAATCCTAGCGGGGAAAGGTATTCAGGAGGAAGTCATCCCTACTCTGATTAAGCACCAACAAAAAAACGTGAGGAAGAGATGGCGCAACTTGTCACTTCTATGGACACACAGAGATGCTTACATAAAATATTCTCACAGCCGGAGAAACAATGGGTGAATTGAAATTCACCTTCCACAAATATGAATTATGATGGAATTGTTAAATTCACATGTAGAAATCCATAAGCGTGATGACTCAACTTCATAAATATGCAGAGAGCATAAAATCCAATTGGCACATAGAAAAGAGAAAATAAAAAATAGTGCAATCCTGTCTGTGTATATTTAAAAAGATATTTAATAAAAACCACTCACAAAACACAGACTTGAAAATAGCATATAACAAGGAAGGAATTGCATGGACATCAGGGCAAGAGGAAAACAGCCACCAGCAGCATGGATTATAGTCACCGCAAGTCCCGGTTCACTCGAGGTGTCCCCACGCTGTCAGGTCCGTTCTCCAAGGTTCCAGTCCGTCCAGCACACAAGAGTCCCCAGCTTAAGCGCTTTCGGATAACATATCCTTCTTCAGACGCTTCTGAAGAAGGATATGTTATCCGAAAGCGCTTAAGCTGGGGACTCTTGTTATATGCTATTTTCAAGTCTGTGTTTTGTGAGTGGTTTTTATTAAATATCTTTTTAAATATACACAGACAGGATTGCACTATTTTTTATTTTCTCTTTTCTATGTGCCAATTGGATTTTATGCTCTCTGCATATTTATGAAGTTGAGTCATCACGCTTATGGATTTCTACATGTGAATTTAACAATTCCATCATAATTCATATTTGTGGAAGGTGAATTTCAATTCACCCATTGTTTCTCCGGCTGTGAGAATATTTTATGTAAGCATCTCTGTGTGTCCATAGAAGTGACAAGTTGCGCCATCTCTTCCTCACGTTTTTTTGTTGGTGCATGTTCTTGAAGTGAAACCACGGTGAAGGTTTCTTTGTGTGGGACGAGAGGCTGACACTTGTTAAAAGCGCAAGAAAGATCTCCTTTCTTTTTCTCCTACTCTGATTAAGGCTAGGAAGGAGGTGACGACGAAACATTATCACCTCATCTGGAGGAAATATGTATCTTGGTGTGAAACCAAGAATGCTCCTACTGAAGATTTTCATCTGGGCCGTTTTTTCCACTTTCTACAGACAAGAGTGGATATGGGCCTAAATTTAGGCTCCTTTAAGGTACAGATTTCGGCCCTATCAATTTTTTTTCAGAAGGAATTGGCTTCTCTCCCAGATGTCCAGACTTTTGTAAAGGGAGTGCTGCACATCCAGCCTCCTTTTGTGCCCCCAGTGGCACCATGGGACCTTAACGTGGTGTTACAGTTCTTAAAATCTCACTGGTTTGAGCCTCTTCAAACGGTGGATTTAAAATTTCTCACTTGGAAGTTGGTCATGTTGTTGGCCTTGGCATCTGCATGGCGGGTGTCCGAATTGGCGGCTTTGTCTCACAAGAGCCCCTATCTGATTTTCCATGTGGATAGAGCAGAATTAAGGACACGTTCTCAATTTTTGCCTAAGGTGGTTTCATCTTTTCCTATGAACCAACCTATCGTGGTGCCTGTGGCTACGGGTGACTTGGAGGACTCCAAGTCCCTTGATGTAGTCAGGGCCTTAAAGATTTATGTAGCCAGGACGGCTCGGGTTAGGAAAACAGAGGCACTGTTTGTCCTGTATGCAGCCAACGAGCTTGGCGCTCCTGCTTCTAAACAGACTATTGCTCGCTGGATCTGTAACACGATTCAGCAGGCTCATTCTACGGCTGGATTGCCGTTACCTAATTCGGTAAAGGCCCATTCCACTAGGAAGAGCCCACCTCTTCTTGGGCGGCTGCCCGAGGCGTCTCAGCATTACAGCTTTGCCGAGCGGCGACTTGGTCGGGTTCGAACATTTTTGCTAAATTCTACAAGTTTGATACCTTGGCTGAGGAGGACCTTATGTTTGCTCAATCGGTGCTGCAGAGTCATCCGCACTCTCCCGCCCGGTCTGGAGCTTTGGTATAATCCCCATGGTCCTTACGGAGTCCCCAGCATCCTCTAGGACGTAAGAGAAAATAAGATTTTAAACCTACCATTAAATCTTTTTCTCCTAGTCCGTAGAGGATGCTGGGCACCCATCCCAGTGCGGACAAAATTCTGCAAGACTTGTATATAGTTATTGCTTACATAAGGGTTATGTTACAGTTTTGATCAGTCTCGGGTTGATGCTGTTTTGTTGCATACTGGTTCGTATGTTCCGAGTTGTACGGTGTGGATGGTGTGGGCTGGTATGTATCTTGCCCTTAGATTAACAAAAATCCTTTTCTCGTACTGTCCGTCTCCTCTGGGCACAGTTCTCTAACTGAGGTCTGGAGGAGGGGCATAGAGGGAGGAGCCAGTGCACACCCATCTAAAGTCTTTAGAGTGCCCATGTCTCCTGTGGAGCCCGTCTATACCCCATGGTCCTTACGGAGTCCCCAGCATCCTCTACGGACTAGGAGAAAAAGATTTACCGGTAGGTTTAAAATCTTATTTTTTGAGGGCCAAATAACTCTTAATTGTGCTTATCAATGTACCTACTGCACTTAAATCTCAGGTGGAAGATGAGACTGTCTTGTGTAACATCCCTTACATGGGAGATGCGGTTAAAGAGGAAGATGAAACATTTCTTGAGGAACTAATCAATAACTATGATGGGAAGGTGCATGGAGAAGAAGGTGAGCTTTTGTTGTGTTAGAAGATCAAAGATTGAAAATTATTCTTATGGCTGGGTGTCACGATCACATCTGCACTCAGATCGCTAGCTAAGATGGAACATCGTGATCGGTGATGTTTGCGGGTTACCGAGTTATTACTAAAACACCAATCCTGCCACCACCAAGAGTTAGACTGGGAGATGTTCCTCCCACTATGGCTCTTCGGTTCTGCTTTACTAGAAAAATATACCTTTGAATCAGTAGCTTATGGTCTTAGAAGGTCATGAGCTTAAGGATCACAGAATATCAGAACTAAAAGTAAGGTTTTCATTTTAAGTATTCACTTCAAAGCTTATGGTAATTTACTGAATAGAGGAGGGGGCTTGTACAAAGGCAGACTTAGGACCCAGGTCAGGAAGAGGATTTCACACCTTCTTAGTCGTGGCGGTATATTTACTAAAATTCGTAATTTCCCGTTTGAGGTCAAAGTTCAATCACGAATGACATCGAAAGTGTAAAATTGCAACTTTTTGAATTTAGTACGACTAATTTACTAAGCTGCCGTATTCTGCATTTTCGGATTTACCGATGTCGATGTCATTCGGTTTTTTTGGCAGTGTTTTACGTGAGTGACTTGTAAAACACTGCCGACTTTAATACAATGAATCTCGGCCGGATCTGAGAGATCCGTGCTGGGCTTCATTGTGTACCTTTTTAAAAATTAAAATCAGTGTTAAAATCCAAATAAAAAATGCGTGGGGTCCCCCTCCTAAGCCAAACCAGCCTCGGGCTCTTTGAGCCGGTCCTGGTTGCAAAAATATGGGGGGGAAAATGATAGGGGTTCCCCCATATTTAAACAATTAGCACTGGGCTCTGCGCCTGGTCCTGGTTCCAAAAATACGGGGGACAAAAAGCGTAGGGGTCCCCCGTATTTCTGAAACCAGCACCGGGCTCCACTAGCCAGATACATAATGCCACAGCCGGGGGAAACACTTTTATATAGGTCCCGGCGGCCCTGGCATTACATAACCAACTAGTCACCCCTGGCCGGGGTACCCTGGAGGAGTGGGGACCCCTTCAATCAAGGGGTCCCCCCCCTCCAGCCACCCATAGACCAGGGGTGAAGCCCGAGGCTGTCCCCCCCCATCCAAGGGCTGCGGATGGGAGGCTGATAGCCTTGTTAAAAAATTAATATTGTTTTTAGTAGCAGTACTACAAGTCCCAGCAAGCCTCCCCCGCAAGCTGGTACTTGGAGAACCACAAGTACCAGCATGCGGAGGAACACCGGGCCCGCTGGTACCTGTAGTACTACTACTAAAAAAATACCCCAATAAAAACATAAGACACACACCTTGAAAGTAAAACTTTAATGCATACATCCACACCTCCATATACACATACTTACCTATGTTCACACGAGGGTCGGTCCTCTTCTCCATGTAGAATCCATGGGGTACCTGTTGAAAAAATTATACTCACAAAATCCAGTGTAGAAGGCTCTTCTTGTAATCCATTTGTAATCCTGGTACTTGTCAAAATAAAAAAACGGATACCCGACCTCGCACTGAAAGGGGCCCCATGTTTTCACATGGGACCCCTTTCCCCGAATGCCAGAAACCCCCTCTGACTTATGTCTAAGAGGGTTCCATCAGCCAATCAGGGAGCGCCACATTGTGGCACCCTCCTGATTGGCTGTGTGCTCCTGTACTGTATGACAGGCAGCACCCGGCAGTGTTACAATGTAGCGCCTATGCGCTCCATTGTAACCAATGGTGGGAACTTTGTGGTCAGCGGTTGGCCGAAAGTAACCTCACCGCTGACCACAAAGTTCCCACCATTGGTTATAATGGAGCGCATAGGCGCTACATTGTAACACTGCCGGGTGCCGCCTGTCATACAGTACAGGAGCACACAGCCAATCAGGAGGGTGCCACAATGTGGCGCTCCCTGATTGGCTGATGGAACCCTCTTAGACATAAGTCAGAGGGGGTTTCTGGCATTCGGGGAAAGGGGTCCCATGTGAAAACATGGGGCCCCTTTCAGTGCGAGGTCGGGTATCCGTTTTTTTTTTTTGCCAAGTACCTGGATTACAAATGGATACAAGAAGAGCCTTCTACACTGGATTTTGTGAGTATAATTTTTCCACAGGTACACCATGGATTCTACATGGAGAAGAGGACCGACCCTTGTGTGAACATAGGTAAGTATGTGTATATGGAGGTGTGGATGTATGCATTAAAGTTTTACTTTCAAGGTGTGTGTCTTATGTTTTTATTGGGGTATTTTTTTAGTAGTAGTACTACAGGTACCAGCGGGCCCGGTGTTCCTCCGCATGCTGGTACTTGTGGTTCTCCAAGTACCAGCTTGCGGGGGAGGCTTGCTGGGACTTGTAGTACTGCTACTAAAAACAATATTAATTTTTTTACAAAACGGCTATCAGCCTCCCATCCGCAGCCCTTGGATGGGGGGGACAGCCTCGGGCTTCACCCCTGGCCCTTGGGTGGCTGTAGGGGGGGGACCCCTTGATTGAAGGGGTCCCCACTCCTCCAGGGTACCCCGGCCAGGGGCGACTAGTTGGTTATGTAATGCCAGGGCCGCCGGGACCTATATAAAAGTGTCCCCCGGCTGTTGCATTATGTATCTGGCTAGTGGAGCCCAGTGCTGGTTTCAGAGATACGGGGGACACCTACGCTTTTTGTCCCCCATATTTTTGGAACCAGGACCAGGCGCAGAGCCCGGTGCTGGTTGTTTAAATATGGGGGAACCCCTATCATTTTTTCCCCCATATTTTTGCAACCAGGACCGGCTCAAAGAGCCCGAGGCTGGTTTTGCTTAGGAGGGGGGACCCCACGCAATTTTTTTTCTAAAAAAAATTTTTTTCCCATCCCCTTCCCACTGATAAACATGCACGGATCTCATGGATCCGTGCATGCCTATCCAAACACGGGATAAAAAAGCACTTTTTCACGAATTGTATTTCAGCACGGCAGTGTTTGGCTATTGTCGGCAGTGTTTGTGATTTGCACTTTTTAGTAAATTACCGATTTCTACCAAATTGCAGGCGTATTTGACCGATGGTGTATTGATTCGTAATTTTTTCCTAGGACTTCCAAAATATTACGAATGCCCTCATCACTGCCGAGATTTTTGCTTAGTAAATTCCCGACATGACACTTTGAAGAAAAAACGGCATCTCGGTCAAAATCGGGACCTTAGTAAATATACCCCGTAATGTCTTCTCTGGCCTGTTTGCATGACCCCCAAGCTGTATCGTAAAGAAAACCTCTATCCAAACAGATCAAGGCCTTTGATCAGCATTTCAAAACGCAATAAGCACACCATTTGTAAGAGCCTGGTTGCTTAATCCAGATGACATACTGTAATACCAGGCAGTTATTATACACATTAATCATCCTGCAGCTCATATTTTAGGTGTGCTGGTTAGAATACACATACAGAACATTTCCTTTAACAATTCAGATGTCTCCAGAGTCAGTCTATTACCTGGAGCTAATTACATAGTGGTACTGACATTTTCCATATAGCATATACAGGAGATGAAAACACATACTATTACCAATACCATTCTTGATTATGCTCATTCCGATATGAAATGGGTTTTATCGTTACACTGGGAAATAAAGAAATAATCATAATCACTGCTGTCTATTCACAATGCTTTAAACTTTTTTCTCATTAAGAGGTGGATTTGCCATCTGCGATGACCACTAGTCCACGCTTACATGACCGCGAGCGTGTATTTCGTTATGGGCACTCTTTCTCCGCAGGACGCAACAGCATATCAAAAACTGGTACGTAAATCTTTCCCACATGCTTATAAGCTTAAGCACCTTGCTGGCAGTCTAGTTTTCATTGTGTATTGTTTTAAAGGCTTAAAATTAAATTACACTGAACAGATCTGAAAACAATACTGATATTAAATTAACTACATGTTTATATAAGCATATAATCATATATAAACTTTTTACCCACGGTTGGTGTGCTTAAAGTTTGTCTTTTCTCTGTGGCTGTTCTTTAACTTGTGTGCATTTTTTAAGTTATGAATTCTTGTTAGCTTTTGTCTTTTTTGTACTGCTGTGTAGGGTAAGATCCTCTAAGTAGAATTATAGTAGTATTGCATGATCTTTGAAAAATGTAATGAGCACTAGCACATTTTAAGTTACTTCCTATCCTACATTGTGGTGCTTTCCTCGGTACGCCAAACAATTACATAATCTGCCAAACTGAGGGGCAGATTTATTAAGCCTGGTGAAGTGATAAAGTGGAAGGTGATAACGCACCAGCCAATGAGCTTCTAACGTTACAGGCTGGGTTTGAAAAATGACAGTTAGGAGCTGACTGGCTGGTGCGTTATCACCTTCCACTTAATCACTTTCCCAGGCTTAATAAATCTGCCCCTGAGTATTAAGACTACAGTGCAGGCCTACAACACTAGTTTCTGTTGACGTTGCACTTATAATGTCAGCATAATATCTGTCCCTTTGTAGCACACCATGTTTTTTTATTTTGTAGCCCACCATGGTTTTGTTGTCATATCTGTAGCCCTAGTATTTTTGACTCATTATTAGCCAGGTTACTAGCTATTGTGGCCCCCATATAGCCACATCTCCTCTATTCTCTCCAACCTCATACCCCCCTCTGAGTCTCCAGACTTATGCCCCCTCTGGGTCTCATTAGACTTGTACCCCCTACCCCCCAGATCTCTTTAGCCTCATGCCCCTTACCCCCCAGGTCTCTTTAGCGTCGTGCCCCTTACCCACAAGGCCTATTTAGCCTTGCGCCCCTTAACTTCCCAAGATCTCTTTAGCCTTGTGTTCCTTACCCCACAGGTCTCTTTAATCTCGTGCCCCTTACCGTCCAGGTCTCTTTAACCTTGTGCCCCCTACCCCTAGGCCCCCCTTCCCTTTGCCTTGGGTCACTATAGCCTCCTGCCACAAGCTTTTCTCTTCTGCATCATGCCAAACCTCCCACTGGGTATTTCCACCCTCATGCTCTCCATGGGTATCTTCTCTCTCTCTCTCTCTCTCTAATCTCTACCCCCACTCCCGGTTTGTGGGTTGGGCCATGGTTACAACACAGCAACTAATCCTGGTGCCTTCCCCAAAGTAAGTGGTCAGTATAGCAATCAAGGGTGGCACTCAGAAATAAACAGCAATAGAAGAATAACCTTTACAGTAGGTCGACCTTTCAGAGATTTTAATCTTTATTCAGGGCAACAGTTTATTGCTGCCTATTTCTGAGTGCCGCCCTTGATTACTGGGCTACATACAGAAATCTAAATCAAATCAATATTTGGTGACTACCCTTTGCCTTCAAAACAACATTAATTATTTTAGGTAAAGTACACTTGCACACTTGTTTTTGAAGGAACTGGGCAGGTACTGTAGGTTGTTCCAAACATCCTGGAGAAGTAACCACAGATCTTCTGTGGATGTAGGCCTGCTCAAATTCTTCTGTCTCTTCATGTAATCCCAGACAGACTTGATGATGTTGAGATCAGGGCTCTGTGAGGGCCATAACATCACAATCACTTCTTTATGCTGAAGATAGTTCTTCAGGTCATTGGCTGTATGTTTAGGGTCATTGTCCTGCTGCAGAGTAAACTTGGATTCAGTCGGAAACCTCCCTGATGGTACTGCATAATGGATAAGTACCTGCCTGTATTTCTCAGATTGGCATTGCAGGACTAGGGCCCGATGGGGTACACTTAATAGTTCCTCAGCTGCCACATACCTCTCCACCATTTCAACCAATTGGTCTGCTGTTTTAGGATCCTCGTGCATCACCTACTTGCACAGAGTTGTAGGTGGAGACTGCAGATATCGATCCATAATGACCCTTTCCATTATCTGTGGTCCTGTTAGAGACTTTAGCTGTAACCACTTGTGGTAAGATGGACAAGGTCATGCATTTGAGAGTGGAGAGGCATTTCTGTTAGGTATTCCCAGCGGTGAACTCGTTGGGCGCGAATAAACACTGTGACTCCCAATCGGATTAGGATTTCTCGTTTTAATTTATCATAGTCTTTGGCATCAGTCATGCACAAGTCAAAATATGTTTTTTGCGATTCTCTAGACAGGAAGGGTGTCACAAGACTTGCCCACTGATCTTTAGGCCAACTGTCTCTCTCACAGCTGTTCTTTCAAAAGTAGTAAAATAAGCTTCAACATCATCATTTTGGATAATTTTTTTGCAGAAAGTGACTGGTTCATATGGAGCGAGTGTTAGTTGGAACATCAGTGAAAGCATCTCCAGACCGGGCTGCTAGCTCCTGTACGAGCTCTCTTCAGGCCTGGCGGTTTTCCTCTATGGCCACTTGCTGCACCCTGGTGTCTTCCTTCTGAGCCCTGGTAGCTTCTTGCTGAATCTTAATGGTTTCCTACTGAGCCGACATAGCCTGCAGCAAGGCCTTAACAATGTCCTCCATGTTATCTTTGGGTGTAGGTATGAAGCATAATCAGGCTTCTCTAAGCATCTGCCAATGCCACCACCACCATTGTTTTCACAGTATGTCAGTTGATGTCCAAAACAACAGATTGGTGTCTGTCACTTTAAATTTTAAAACATAAACTTTTGCTATTGCTGCAATTTTCAGTGTGTTGCTCGCATTCTCCGCCAATTGTGAGTACATCTGGGTAAGGGTGCTCTCTTCTGGGGTAGATGGGCACCTCCAAACACACAGCAGGCAGGAAAACAGCACATCAGTCTAGGGTTTTCGTACAATCTAGCCGTGGCTAGTTTTTTTGTGCAGTATAAAAACAAAACATAAAAATAAATCCTAGCCCGTCTGGGCACTAACTGAACATAATAGATTCCCTCTCTTAGAGTGTTAGGACCTAAGGCCCATACCACAAACACAGACATATGCACAGTACTTACAGTAAATCACAGTGTCTCATAACAGGTATGCTGCCTGTTTCCACATGTAGTGAGACCCTGAGCCAAGCCCTGACACAGCTTTTTATCAGCCTCTTACAGGTGCAAGCACTAATTAGTCTGCTCTCAGGCTGAAGGCCTAAAACCCCGAAATGGGCCTTGTGGATGGAGCCGTCCCTTCTCTCTCATACCCATACCCTTAGGACCCATTATCCACCTTTTACTAAAAGTCCAAACTCTACTCAAGTCTGTTTAGCAGAAACAGACACTTGGTGGGGGTTTAAATCACAAGGGTCAAAAACCTGGGACAACCTGCTTTTATCACTATGTATATACAAATGTTCAGTTTCCTACTTGATAGAGGTAACCTCTTTTTGGAGTTTTTTTTTCATTGGGTCTTAAGGTGGGTACACATTAGTAGATAATTTTAAAAATTATGCACGATATACTGTAGATATCGTTAACAATATTTTCGTACATATCGTCTAATGCGTACACACTATGGGGTATATGCAATTGCCGGCGAATCGCGGCAATTTTTCACCTGTTTTTTAATTCGACACAATTCGACCGTCGAATTCCGGCAGGTGGGTGCCGGAAATTCAACATATTCAATAAAAACCGGATTCGACAGTCCCGCTGTTGAAAAACGTCCGATTTGACGGATTTTGATTAGATTTTAAAAAATGTTTAAAAAACGGGAAAAACGGTAAAAAACCCGACAAAAAATTGCGTTGGGTCCCCCCTCCTAAGCATAACCAGCCTCGGGCTCTTCGAGCCGGTCCTGGTTCTAAAAATCCGGTGGAAAAACTGACAGGGGATCCCCCGTATTTTTAAAACCAGCACCGGGCTCTGCGCCTGGTGCTGGTGCAAAAAATACGGGGGACAAAAAGAGTAGGGGTCCCCCGTATTTTTTACACCAGCATCGGGCTCCACTAGCTTGGTAGATAATGCCACAGCCGGGGGTCACTTTTATACAGCGCCCTGCGGCCGTGGCATTAAATACGCAACTAGTCACCCCTGGCCGGGGTACCCTGGAGGAGTGGGGACCCCTTCAATCAAGGGGTCCCCCCCAGCCACCCAAGGGCCAGGGGTGAAGCCCGAGGCTGTCCCCCCCATCCAAGGGCTTCGGATGGGGGGCTGATAGCCTTTTGGAAAATGAAAGAATATTGTTTTTTCCAGTAGTACTACAAGTCCCAGCAAGCCTCCCCCGCAAGCTGGTACTTGGAGAACCACAAGTACCAGCATGCGGGAGAAAAATGGCCCTGCTGGTACCTGTAGTTCTACTGAAAAAAAATACCCAAATAAAAACAGGACACAGACACCGTGAAAGTAAAAGTTTATTTCACACATGTCGACACACACATACTTACCTATGTTCACACGCCGACCTCTGTCCACTTGTCCAAGTAGAATCCACGGTGTACCTTTGAATAAAATTATACTCACCTGATCCAGTGTCCTGTGGTCTTTTATTATAATCCACGTACTTGGCAAAAAAAAAACGAACACCCGGACCAGGCGGACTGAAAGGGGACCCATGTTTACACATGGGACCCCTTTCCCCGAATGCAGAGACCCCCCGTGACTCTTGTCACAGAAAGGTCCCTTCAGCCAATCAGGAAGCGCCACTTCGTGGCACTCACCTGATTGGCTCTGCGCGTCTGAGCTCAGACGCGCATTGCACAGCCCCCTCCATTACTTTCAACGGTGGGAACTTTGCGGTCAGCGGTGAGGTCACCCGCGGTCAGCGGCTGACCGCGGGTAACCCCACCGCTGACCACAAAGTTCCCACCATTGAAACTAATGGAGGGAGCTGTGCGATGCGCTGTCTGCCAGCTCAGACGCGCATGCAGCCAATCAGGAGAGTGCCACGAAGTGGCGCTTCCTGATTGGCTGAAGGGACCTTTCTGTGACAGCAGTCACAGGGGGTCTCTGCATTCGGGGAAAGGGGTCCCATGTGTAAACATGGGACCCCTTTCAGTCCGCCTGGTCCGGGTGTTAGTTTTTTTTTTTTTTGCCAAGTACGTGGATTATAATAAAAGACACTGGATCAGGTGAGTATAATTTTATTCACAGGTACCCCGGATTCTTCACTGGCGAGGGGGTCGTGGCCAGTGTCGGCGTGTCAACATAGATAAGTATGTGTGTGTCGGCAGGTGTGAAATAAAGTTTTACTTTCACGGTGTGTGTCTCCTGTTTTTATTTGGGTATTTTTTTTCCAGTAGAACTACAGGTACCAGCGGGCCCGTTTTTCTCCCGCATGCTGGTACTTGTGGTTCTCCAAGTACCAGCTTGCAGGGGAGGCTTGCTGAAACTTGTAGTACTACTGGAAAAAACAATATTCTTTCATTTTCCAAAAGGCTATCAGCCCCCCATCCGAAGCCCTTGGATGGGGGGGACAGCCTCGGGCTTCACCCCTGGCCCTTGGGTGGCTGGAGGGGGGGACCCCTTGATTTAAGGGGTCCCACTCCTCCAGGGTACCCCGGCCAGGGGTGACTAGTTGCGTATTTAATGCCACGGCTGCAGGGCGCTGTATAAAAGTGACCCCCGGCTGTGGCATTATCTACCCAGCTAGTGGAGCCCGATGCTGGTGTAAAAAATACGGGGGACCCCTACTCTTTTTGTCCCCCATATTTTTTGCACCAGGCACAGAGCCCAGTGCTGGTTTTAAAAATACGGGGGATCCCCTGTCAGTTTTCCCCCCGGATTTTTAGAACTAGGACGGGCTCGAAGAGCCCGAGGCTGGTTATGCTTAGGAGGGGGGACCCAACGCATTTTTTTTTCAGATTTTTACCATTCCATTAAAAAAAAATATATATATATTTTTAAAAATATATAAATAATACTTGTGCCTGCAAAATAGGCAAACCAAGTACCTAATCCCTTCTAATATAAATAGATATGCTATTACCAATTAAAAAAACACAAAAATAAACATGTTTTAAAAATTTTTTATTAGATTCCGCCAGCAAAGTGTGGCGGATTGAAAATGACGAATTTACTGTCTAAAAGCACTGTTGTCGAATTTACAATCTTCAATTGAATATACTTTTGTCGAATTGCCGCATTTGTACCATTGCAGAAATGTCGAATTTGACAAATGACGAATTTCAAAAAGTCGAATTTGGAAAGTCTGTTTTTTTGGCGAAAAGTACTGAATTGCATTGTCGAATTTTTTGGGGGGGCGAAAATGTCCCGTTTTTCGACATTTTCGGGAATTCGACCGCAATTGCATATACCCCTATATCTGTTGTCCATGCATGCAGTAAGATTTGGACTATGTCCTCCAAAACCGCTTGTTCGGTTTGGCCGCTGGGTGACATCACTGAACGATATCATTAGCGATATCGTTCAGTGTGTATGCTCAGTATCGGCCGCCCGAGAGGGTAAGGAAAACATTACACAATATCGCTCATGGAGCGTGTAAATATTTGAATCGATTTTTCCAGTATGTAACAAAATCTTCCCTGAGTTCTTACTACTTCACTGTTCCAGCTACTGTAGCTGTACACAGATTTATTTAAAGTATACTAATTAAAGTTGGATTTTAATAAACCAATTTTCAGTCAGTGCACCTCTCTACGAGTAACATGTTTCTTTTTGTCTTAAGTACTATATATAGCTGAATGGTATTTTGGTGACACCACCATAAGTCATTTTTAAGGGAGTAGCCTAACATTCTGTCTAACATAAACTGGTGCAGGTGATTATTCTTTTGCCTTCAGCAATTTCTAAATAAACATATTCTATTCAAACAAACAAGAAAAAAAAAACATATTTCACAGTAGATGCCTCCTATATATAGACTTGCTCACAGTTTGCTCTGAAAATCTCTGAATCTTTAAGTTATTGGAAGTCGCATGTAGCAACTTGTCTGCTGTATTTATACTTTTATTTTATGCCTAATCTGACCTGGTCTTTTGTGCAGGTGCTGGCGTTCTGGATGATGCATCCTTTTTAGAGCTGATGGAAGCTCTTCAGTATGCAGAGGACGGGGAGAGTGGGCACATTGACCCAGCGGTATGTAAAGGGGATGAGGTAAAAGGAGAGGGACCCATGACCCGAAAGAGGAAGAGAATTGCAGAGGAGGGTAAGTAGCATTTCTCTATCGTCCTAAGTGGATGCTGGGGTTCCTGAAAGGACCATGGGGAATAGCGGCTCCGCAGGAGACAGGGCACAAAAAAGTAAAGCTTTTACCAGATCAGGTGGTGTGCACTGGCTCCTCCCCCCATGACCCTCCTCCAGACTCCAGTTAGATTTTGTGCCCGAACGAGAAGGGTGCAATCTAGGTGGCTCTCCTAAAGAGCTGCTTAGAGAAAGTTTAGCTTAGGTTTTTTACTTTACAGTGAGTCCTGCTGGCAACAGGATCACTGCAACGAGGGACTTAGGGGAGAAGTAGTGAACTCACCTGCGTGCAGAGTGGATTTGCTGCTTGGCTACTGGACACTAGCTCCAGAGGGACGATCACAGGTACAGCCTGGATGGTCACCGGAGCCGCGCCGCCGGCCCCCTTGCAGACGCTGAAGAGAGAAGAGGTCCAAAATCGGCGGCTGAAGACTCCTGAGTCTTCATAAAGGTAGCGCACAGCACTGCAGCTGTGCGCCATTTTCCTCTCAGCACACTTCACACAACAGTCACTGAGGGTGCAGAGCGCTGGGGGGGGCGCTCTGAGAGGCAAATAAAAACCTTATTAGAGGCAAAAAATACCTCACATATAGCCCACAGAGGCTATATGGAGATATTTAACCCCTGCCTAACTTCAAAAATAGCGGGAGACGAGGCCGCCGAAAAAGGGGCGGGGCCTATCTCCTCAGCACACAGCGCCATTTTCTCTCACAGAAAAGCTGGAGAGAAGGCTCCCAGGCTCTCCCCTGCACTGCACTACAGAAACAGGGTTAAAACAGAGAGGGGGGGCACTGATTTTGGCGATATTGTATATATATAAAAGATGCTATAAGGGAGAAACACTTATATAAGGTTGTCCCTATATAATTATAGCGTTTTTGGTGTGTGCTGGCAGACTCTCCCTCTGTCTCCCCAAAGGGCTAGTGGGTCCTGTCCTCTGTCAGAGCATTCCCGGTGTGTGTGCTGTGTGTCGGTACGTGTGTGTCGACATGTATGAGGACGATGTTGGTGAGGAGGCGGAGAAATTGCCTGTAATGGTGATGTCACTCTCTAGGGAGTCGACACCGGAATGGATGGCTTATTTAGAGAATTACGTGAGAATGTCAACACGCTGCAAGGTCGGTTGACGACATGAGACGGCCGACAATCTATTAGGACCGGTCCAGGCGTCTCAGAAACACCGTCAGGGGTTTTAAAAAAACGCCCATTTACCTCAGTCGGTCGACACAGACACAGACACGGACACTGAATACAGTGTCGACGGTGAATAAACAAACGTATTTCTCATTAGGGCCACACGTTAAGGGCAATGAAGGAGGTGTTACGTGTTTCTGATACTACAAGTACCACAAGAAAGGGTATTATGTGGGAGTGAAAAAACTACCTGTAGTTTTTCCTGAATCAGATAAAATAAAATGAAGTGTGTGATGATGCGTAGGGTTACCCCGATAGCAAATATTGGCGTTATACCCTTTCCCGCCAGAAATTAGGGTACGTTGGGAAACACCCCTTAGGGTGATAAGGCGCTCACACGCTTATCAAGTGGCGTTACCGTCTCCAGATACGGCCGCCCTCAAGGAGCCAGCTGATAGGAAGCTGGAAAAATATCCTAAAAAGTATATACACACATACGGTGGTTATACTGCGACCAGCGATCGCCATCAGCCTGGAGATGCAGTGCTGGGTTGGCTTGGTCGGATTCCCTGACTGAAAATATTTTATTCATGTAGAGCATTTAATAGGATGCATTCTATATATATGTATGTGAGATGCACAGAGGGATATTTGCTCTCTGGCATCAAGATAAGTGCGTTGTCCATATCTCCCAGAAGATGTCAGGGACACGACAGTGGTCAGGTGATACAGATCCCATACGGCAGATGGAAGTATTGCTGTATAAAGGGAAGGAGTTATTTGGGGGTCGGTCCATCGGACCTGGGGACCACAGCAACAGCTGGGAAATCCAACCTTTTTTACCCCAAGTTACATCTCAGCTAAAAAAGACACCGTCTTTTCAGCCTCAATCTTTCCTTTCCCATGAGGGCATGCAGGCAAAAGGCCAGTCATATCTGCCCAGACATAGAGGTAAGGGAAGTAGACTGCAGCAGGCAGCCCTTTCCCAGGAAAAGAAGCCCTCCACCGCGTCTGCCAAGTCCTCAGCATGACGCTGGGGCCGTGCAAGCGGACTCAAGGTGGGGGGGTAGTCTCAAGAGTCTCAGGGCGCAGTGGGATCACTCGCAAGTTGACCCCTAGATCGTACAAGTATTATCCCAGGGGTAAAGATTGGAGAGTCGAGACATCTTCTCCTCGCAGCTTCCTGAAGTCTGCTTTACCAACGGCTCCCTCCGACAGGGAGGCAGCATTGGAAACAATTCACAAGCTGTATATCCAGCAGGTGATAATCAAAGTACCCCTCCTACGACAAGGAAAAGGGTATTATTTTTCCACACTATATTGTGGTACTGAAGCCAGACGGCTTGGTGACACATAGTCTAAATCTAAAATGTTTTGAACACTTACATAAAAGGTTCAAATCGAGATAAAGTCACTCAGAGCAGTGATAGCGAACCGGAAAAAAGGGGACTATATGGTGTCCCTGGACATCAAGGATTACCTCCATGTCCAAAATTTGTCCTTCTCATCAAGGGTACCTCTGGTTCGTGGTACAGAACTGTCAATATCAGTTTCAGACGATGCCGTTTGAATTATCCACGGCACCCCGGGCCTTTTTACCAAGGTAATGGCCGAAAAGATGTTTCTTCAAAGAAAAAAGGCATCTAAATTATCCCTTACTTGCACGACCTAAAAAGGGCAAGTTCCAGAGAACAGTTGGAGGTCGGAAGAGCACTATCTAAAGTAGTTCTTCGACGGCACGACTGGATTCTAAATATTCCAAGAATCGCAGCTGTTTTCCGACGATACGTCTGCTGTTCCTAGGGATGATTCTGGACACGGTTCAGAAAAAGGTTTTTCTTCCCGAGGAAAAAGCCAAGGAGTTATCCGACCTGTCAGGAACCTCCTAAAACCAGGAAAGGTGTCTGTACATCAATGCACAAGAGTCCTGGGAAAAATGGTGGCTTTTTACGAAGCAATTCCATTCGGCAGATTCCATGCAAGAATTTTCCAAAGGGATCTGTTGGACAAATGGTCAGGGTCGCATCCTCAGATGCACCTGCGAATAACCCTGTCGCCAAGGACAAGGGTATATCTTCTGTGGTGGTTGCAAAAGGCTCATCTATTGGAGGGCCGCAGATTCGGCATACAGGATTTGATCCTGGTGACCACGGACGCCAGCCTGAGAGGTTGGGGAGCAGTCACACAAGGAAGAAACTTCCAGGGGGTATGGACGAACCTGGAAAAGTCTATTCACATAAACATTCTGGTACTAAGAGCAATCTAAAATGCTCTAAGCCAGGCGGAACCACTCCTGCAAGGAAAACCGGTGTTGATTCAGTCGGACAACATCACGGCGGTCGCCCATGTAAACAGACAGGGCGGCACAAGAAGCAGGAGTGCAATGGCAGAAGCTGCCAAGATTCTTCGCTGGGCGGAGAATCACGTAATAGCACTGTCAGCAGTGTTCTTCCCGGGCGTGGACAACTGGGAAGCAGACTTCCTCAGCAGACACGATATACACCCGGGAGAGGGGGGTCTTCATCCAGAAGTCTTCCACATGCTAATAAACTGTTGGGAAAGACCAATGGTAGACATGATGGCGTCTCGCCTCAACAAGAAACTGGACAAGTATTGCGCCAGGTCAAGAGATCCACAGGCAATAGCTGTGGACGCACTGGTAACACCTTGGGTGTACAAATCAGTATATGTGTTTCCTCCTCTGCCTCTCATACCAAAGGTATTGAAGATTATACGGTGAGGAGGAGTAAGAAATACTAGTGGCTCCGGATTGGCCAAGAAGGACTTGGTACCCGGAACTTCAAGAGTTGGTCACGGACGACCCGTGCCCTCTACTTCTGAGAAGGGACCTGCTACAACAGGGTCCCTGTCTCTTTCAAGACTTACCGCGGCTGCGTTTGACGGCATGGCGGTTGAACGCCAGATCCTAAAAGGGAAAGGCATTCCAGAAGAAGTCATTCCTACCTTGATTAAGGCAAGGAAGGAAGTCACCGCGAAACATTATCACCGCATTTGGCGAAAATATGTCGCGTGGTGCGAGGATCGGAGTGTTCCGACGGAGGAATTTCAACTGGGTCGTTTCCTACATTTCCTACAATCAGGATTGTCTAGGGGTCTCAAATTGAGATCTATTAAGGTTCAAATTTCGGCCCTGTCAATATTCTTCCAAAAAGAATTGGCCTCAGTTCCTGAGGTACAGACTTTTGTTAAAGGAGTACTGCATATACAGCCTCCTGTGGTGCCTCCGGTGGCACCGTGGGATCTAAATGTAGTTTTAGATTTCCTCAAATCCCATTGGTTTGAACCATTGAAAAAGGTGGATTTTAAATATCTCACATGGAAAGTGACTATGTTACTGGCCCTGGCTTCCGCCAGGAGAGTATCTGAATTGGCGGCTTTATCTTATAAAAGCCCTTATCTAATCTTCCATTCGGATAGGGCAGAACTGAGGACTCGTCCGCATTTTCTCCCTAAGGTGGTATCAGCGTTTCACCTGAACCAACCTATTGTGGTGCCTGCGGCCACTGGCGACTTGGAGGACTCCAAGTTGTTGGACGTTGTCAGAGCCTTAAAAATATACATTTCAAGGACGGCTGAAGTCAGAAAATCTGACTCGCTGTTGATACTATATGCACCCAACAAGTTGGGTGCCCCTGCTTCTAAGCAGACGATTGCTCGTTGGATTTGTAACACAATTCAACTTGCTCATTCTGTGGCAGGCCTGCCACAGCCTAAATCTGTTAAGGCCCATTCCACAAGGAAGGTGGGCTCATCTTGGGCGGCTGCCCGAGGGGTCTCGGCATTACAATTCTGCCGAGCAGCTACGTGGTCGGGGGAAAACACGTTTGTAAAATTCTACAAATTTGATACCCTGGCAAAAGAGGACTTGGAATTCTCTCATTCGGTGCTGCAGAGTCATCCGCACTCTCCCGCCCGTTTGGGAGCTTTGGTATAATCCCCATGGTCCTTTCAGGAACCCCAGCATCCACTTAGGACGATAGAGAAAATAAGAATTTACTTACCGATAATTCTATTTCTCGGAGTCCGTAGTGGATGCTGGGCGCCCATCCCAAGTGCGGATTATCTGCAATACTGTACATAGTTATTGTTAACAAATTCGGGTTATATTGTTAAGGAGCCATCTTTAAGAGGCTCTTTCTGTTATCATACTGTTAACTGGGTTTAGATCACAAGTTGTACGGTGTGATTGGTGTGGCTGGTATGAGTCTTACCCGGGATTCAAATTGCCTCCCTTATTGTGTACGCTCGTCCGGGCACAGTACCTAACTGGAGTCTGGAGGAGGGTCATGGGGGGAGGAGCCAGTGCACACCACCTGATCTGGTAAAAGCTTTACTTTTTTGTGCCCTGTCTCCTGCGGAGCCGCTATTCCCCATGGTCCTTTCAGGAACCCCAGCATCCACTACGGACTCCGAGAAATAGAATTATCGGTAAGTAAATTCTTATTTTTAAACAAATTGCAGTTTGTTGAAAAACTAGAAATAGGCATCAAACACAAGACAAAAGTGTAATTACAGGTTGAGTATCCCTTATCCAAAATTCAAAATCCCACATTTTTGGGTCCCCTACTGAGAAAATGACATATTTATTATATATTATGTGTATATATAGATATATTATATAGATATATAATATAATATACATATATATGTGTCATTATCTCGGTAGGGGAACCAAAAATGTGGGACTTTGAATTTTTGATAAGGGATACTCAACCTGTATATCACTTTATACCATTCTTGTATAAAGTATGGGGCATGCAGTATGGATGGTGTAATGGTTAGCATTACTGCCTCACAGCATTAAGGTCATGGGTTCAATTCCCACCATGGCCCTGTGTGGAGTTTGTATATTCTCCCCGTACTTGCGCGAGTTTCCTCCAGATACACCGGTTTCCTCCCACAATCTAAAAATATACTGATAGGTTAATTGGCTCCAAACAGAAATGAACCCTAGCACGAATGTGTCTGTGTTTATATGCTCTGTAAAGAGCTGCAGAATATGTGTGCGCTATATAAATAACTGGTAGTAGTAATAATAATAATAATAATAAATTCTTGTATAAAGCACTGCAGAGCACATATTGACCTGCTAATAGACTTGTTTAATTGCCCATATTTCTTAACCTGTGACAGTTATGTTACTGCCAGAGAGTTCTGGCATAAAACATGTCTACAAGTTAGCATATAACAAAATCACAGCATCACCCACAAAGAAACACATAACAGTATATAACAAAGGAAAAAGGCACCAAGGGATGCACAGACTACGTATAGAAAGAATAAACACTCTGTAGAGGAGAAAAAGCAAGGATGTACCAAAAAGTACAATAGTTTAGATGAAAAGAAAAAAGGTAATGCAAACGTACTGAAATCAAGTGTGATAAGAGAAATATATGAGAGAGTGGTGGAATAAGAGGGGGAGAAAAATAGTGAGTGCGAAAGGGGAGAGGGAAAGAAACCCTCACATGGTGGGGACAACATCTAGTATACTTTTATACTGTAGTTTAATTACCCCTGATGAATCAGTAGGCTGAATATTAGTTAATTCCAAAACTGCTAACTCCGTCTATGGGGGTCATTCCGAGTTGATCACACGTAGCAACTTTTTGCTACTCGTGCGATCAACTGGACGCCGCCTATGGGGGAGTGTATTTTAGCATAGCAGGGCTGCGATCGCTTGTGCAGCCCTGCTATGCTAAAAAAGTTTCACTCAAAACAAGAGTAGCCTTGCAGCTACCTACCCAGTGCGACGGATCCAGCGATGAAGGTCCCGGTCCTGACGTCAGACATCCGCTATCCGTTCGCCTGGACATGCCTTCGTTCTTCTTACCACTCCCCGAAAACTGCTGGAAACGGTGAGTATCCGCCCCGGAACGCCTCCCGCCTGTCCATCTTCTTGCGATCGCTGCTGCAGTCACATTCGTCGCTGGCAGCATCGTTGCCAGGCAACGACGCGCATGCGCATTTCTGACCCGTTCACACCACAGCGAAGAACCGCTGCGTGCAAACGGGTCGGAATGACCCCCTATGATTGATGGGTCCATTTGAACGGACTATGGTTGACTTAGATACTACAAAATCAACTATATAGTATTTGTCCACCAGCCCCATTACAAGGTACACACCCACTGCATGGTCTTTGTACCCTATTAACCACTTAGCTGACAATTTTCCCCCCCAAAAAACGCTCAGAAATTGTCGGGTTTTGTTATGAGTGAATTAGATGAAGAACATGAATTTAACTCTATCCAAAAGGATTTTAGTTAAAAAAGAGAAAAAGAATATATTTTTTTAAATATATTTTTTAAAACATTGAAACATCGATCAGAAACATCACGACCATCAGAACATTGGAAACATCGCAACCATCGCGGCTTTCATTTTGAAAGCCAGAACAGCCTCCAGGTACACACATGGGCTTAGGGGGGTTAATTTACACTTCCCCAGCCGCTCAGCAGTAATCAGTAAGGGAGAGTGCGGGGAGGCAGAGGGACCTTCCAGTCCCTCTGACCGCAGCAGTGGAGGGAAGTTTCCCTTCCCTGCCGCTACTAACACTGTTTATCTGACTGGTCGCATCCTGTGCGACCAGGTCAGATAAAGCACTTGCAGGCATGGTCGCATCTGATGCGACCATGCCAGGCAAGTGGTTAAAATTAGTCTGCTTGTTGGTGCATTAATGAATTGGTAAAATGTCATTTGAAAGGGCAACCCACTACCACTTTAGGGCCATCCCTTTTAATCATTTAAACATGTTCTGTAATATTTCTTTTATGACTTACACTTGAGAGTAAGGAAACATTTTTGCAGGGAATGTAATAGGGCGTGAGAATCAGAAAGTGAGAGATTTTGGTAACATTCTGTTTTTTAAAATGGCAATCATTTACATGGCAAAATCAACCTGGTTTCCCATGTAAATGATTGCCACTTTAAAAAGCAGGAGAATATGACCAAAATCTCTCACTTTCTGATTCTCACACACTATTACATTTCCCCTTTGGACTATATTTATTACATGGCTCTTTTGTACTTAACACATTTTACTACATAGCCTAAACTGCTCCAAAGTACTCTTTCCTGCAGACATGTAATTGGATGGCCCCATTGTACTGTAAATATAAAATGAGACACAACCTTCTGCATCTCACAAGTGGCAAAGCAGTTTATAAACCTTCTAACATGTTTAATTTCACTGATTCTCAGACGAATCGTCAATTGGGCCACCTGATGAAGCTACCATTTTTTTTTCAACTTTTGCAGAAGCTACCATCTTGGCTTGCAAATACATGCACTTTCCTGGAGAATGGGTGAAGTCATGCAGATACATGTCACAAAACAGTGCTTTTACACATTTTTGGTTGGCAAATGACCTGTCTTGTCTGCAGGTTGCTGTTTATACGAAAACATTTCTGTTTATATTACAATATACAGGTGAAGCCCAGGTAAACCCAGGAAGCAATTCTTCCCCAGGAAAGGGTCAGGCAGACACAAGAGGAGATGGAGAAGACCAAAACTCTTCTCAGAACAAAACACGAGGTGAGAATCACATACACTTATACAGTATATTGCATTACATTTACATATATTAGAAATGTTTCTGGGATTAACAATATAAATATTGCCTATACCAGTGGTTCTCACACTCTGTCCTCGGGACCCTAAATAGTTCACAATTTCTATGTCACCTAGCTGGTGCACAGGTGTATTCAGTACTCACTGACACAATTTGAAAGTTCCTCAGGTGGATCTATGAGTAGACCTATAAAACATGATTTGTTTGGGGACCTATAGCTAATACAACTGAAATGGTTATATGTCTCACACAATACTCAACAGGCAAATGTAAGTCCATACAATAGATGTTACTATTAAACAGCAAAAACACCTTTTAAAGTGTAAATTACGGGGGGAGGGATACCTTTAAAAGAAAGTGTCCAGTTTAAACTCATGTGCTGCCCCTAGAGTTTTGTACTGTTAAGTAAATTAAGAAACTAACAGAAAATATTATTATAATTCTTTTTCTACCTCCTTTCTTGGAAAATACACTTTTTTTTATTTAATTAGAAATAAATGGCAAGATGTGTGATATACCTTTTCAGAAACTAGTCATGTTTTAAAGAGAAAGTAATTTCTTTCTGCACAGAAACTATTTACAGTATTATGCAATATTGAGCAGTACGTAAGTACAACACCAAGATAAGCTTTTCCCCTATACCAGTGGTTCCCAAACTTTTTGGAATCACGGCGCCCTGCAGCAACAGAATTTTTTTCACGGCACCTCCAGGACAAAAGCTTCTTATTGAGACATTAAAGTGAATTGTGTTTATGTGTCATCTATAAGTTAAATTGTGTGGTGAGGGATAGGATTTGCTTCTGTTTGTCCACATATTGTATGATTAGCAGCCACCAGCACTGGTTTTGCCTATTACATTGACCATAAATAATTTTAATTGGTCCTGGACCACCAATCCAAGGCACTCCTACAAGTGTCCCGAGGCAACCCAGGGTGCCTAGGCACACAGTTTGGGAACCATTGCCCTATACTGTATTCATATAGCCTAATCAGTTCTAGGGTGTGCTACCTTTAAGGCATCCATTAAACTGACTTACAGGAAAAACAACAGAGGACACTTTTTCTCTAGCATCCATGAGTGATATTGGGGGAAACTAGTACGATGGGGTATAGACGGGGTCCAATGGAGCCAGTCCACTTTAAATTTCTTCAACTGGCTGTGCTGGCTCCTCCCCTCTATGCACCCTCCCACAGGTAGTTTAGAAAAAAGTGCCCTCAGGAGAGGATGCACAGCTCTGCAGCTCCAGAGAGTTTTCTTCAGTTTATTTTCAATTTTTATTATTTTCGGTATGCTGTCTGGGCAACAGCATACCTGCACAGTGGTAGTTAGGGGGAGGATGGTCACCGGCCTTACGAGGTGCAGAGCCGCTTCCCCGCTGCAGGACCACCATCCTGAGGGGTTGCTGTCACAGCCGCAACACGCCGCACACCCCTAACGCTGCCTGAAGGTGACATCGGTGGGTGGGGTGGGGGGGTCCCGCTAAGATCCCCCGTGTAGAACTGGCACAAAAGGGCTTGACTAGCACTTGTGTGATGTTTTAAGCTTAAAAGGAGACTTTTGTCAGTATAATAAATGTATGTAACTCCAGGGCCATAGGAGGGGGCGGAGCTACCTCAGAGCGGGACCTGAGGCGTTTTTGCGCCTTCCTCTGCTTGCAGCAGTCATCTGCAGCACACACAGCGCTTCCTGATCCTCAGACACGCTGGATATCTGGTACAGGGTGTAGCAAAGGGGGAGAGTCGCTTGTGTACACTATCCTGATCCTATCTAGGACAATAATTGTTAGTGTTTACTGTATTATAGGGAGCTGACAGCCTCACTGGGGCTGTGCAGCTCAGGGTGTGCTGGTGTCCTCTCTCTCTGTGTCTCCTCTCACATACAGTAGGACAGGCTTGCATTATAACTGTCTGTGTGTATGTGTATGTTATTGTGCTTACTGTGAATATGGGTAAACACAAGCAGGTCCTCAGAAGCGTCGTTTACCTGCTATTCTATCTGATAAAGATGATGATATACAGGATGATGGGGATGACCTCGACCACGTTAGTGGGGATCCCGATGCTGCTCAGGGTATTGAACCCCTCATTTTGGCTATAAGGGATGTGTTAAAGCTCCCTCTAGAGGACGTTGCGTCACAGCAGTCGTTTTTCTTTGTACAAAACAAGCCTGTCACTTTCCCTGATTCTACAGAATTAGATGACTTATTCAAACAGACCTGTAAAAATCCAGACAAAAAATTCCAAGTGTCCAAAAAGTTTTTGCGCACTTTCCCATTTGCTCCTGAAGGTAGAAAATTTGGGGAGGAACCCCCTGGGGTGTATGTATCAGTCTGTCACCTGCCTAAAAAGGCAGTGCTGCCCGCCAGGGCTCCTCTTACCATGAAGGATCCTGGGGATAGGAAGATAGAAACTACCCTAAAATCTATATACACTGCAGTCGGTATATCACAAAGACAGGTCATTGAGGGTTGCTGGATGACCCATGCTATTCATTCTTGGGCCACTGAAATTCAGGGGGGCTCTCGGGGGATATGCCCTTAGTTACTACGGTAACCCTCCTGAAGCACATTCAGGACACTACCCATGTCCTCTGGGATTCGCTCAAGGAGATAGGGAACATTAATGCTCGGACTTCTGCCATGGCAGTGTCGGCAAGCAGGACCTTGTGGTTGCGTCAGTGGATTGCGGAAGCAGAATCCAAACATAGTGTGGAATCCCTCCCCTTTTCTGGGGAATGGCTTTTTGGGGTTGAATTGGATACCTGGATTTCCAAAGTTACGGCTGGGAAATCCACGTTTCTCCCCTCTGGGGCCCCGCCCGCGAGACGCTCCTATCCGGAGCCGTCTGTCCAGTCCTTTCGGTCTCACAGATTTTGATCTAAGGCCAGAGGTGCCTCCAATGCAGCTAGAGACACAAGAGGTAAGTCCAGAAAACCTGCAAGCACCATTTCTCAGGAACAGTTCACCGGTTCTACTTCCACTAAGGCCTCATCATGATGGTGCCCACCCACCCCGAGGGGATCTCGAGGTGGGAGCTCGACTGCGTCACTTCAGCCACGTCTGGGAGACTTCCTGAAAGGATGCCTGGGTCAGAGATCTTGTTTCTCAGGGCTACAGGCTGGAGTTTGACAGTACTCCCCCCTCAACGATTTTTCAAATCAAGCTTACCAGCTTTGGAGGATATGCAAGTTACGTTGCAACAGGCAATCCGAAAGTTGGTTCAGTCCCGCGTCATTGTTCCAGTACCACTACTGCAACGCGGCACAGGGTTTTTATTCAAACCTGTTTGTGGTACCGAAACCGGATGGTTCGGTCAGACCCATTTTGAATCTCAAATCCTTGAATCCTTACTTGAAGGAGTTCAAGTTCAAGATGGAATCCCTGCGAGCAGTGATTGCGAGCCTGGAAGAACAGGAATTTATGGTCTCCTTGGATATCAAGGACGCCTATCTCCATTTTCCGATTTGGCCGTACCTGCGGTTTGCCTTACTGGACAATCCCTTCCACACATGGAAAGCTGACTCAGAATCCAAGAAGGCCGTTTACTGGAGATATTCTTTTTGGTAAAGAATTAAACAGTATTTTGGAGTCAGAAGCAGACTCCAAGAAAGTGAAGTTTCCTTCCACGCACAAATCCAAGCCTAGATTTCCAGTTTTTTGGCCCTTTCGGATTCAAGGAAAAACAAAAGGAAGGGGTTATGGCAAACAGTCTCAATTTGACAAGTCTGGTAAGACTAAAAAGCATTGGGGATACCAGAGGGCCAGCTTCCATACCAGAAGATAAGCCATCAGTCTGATGGTGCAGGCCTCCACCTGGGGAAGCCTAGGGTGGGAGGCCGACATCTTCAATTTCAGATATGGCAGCAGTCCACCACAGATGCCTGGGTGCAAGAAGCGGTATCTCACGGTTATGCATTTGCCTTCAAGAAACACCCTCCTCAAAGGTTTTTTTGTACCAGCCCGTCTTCAGTGGAATATAAGCACTGCCCGTCATGACATCATTGCAGTAGATATTGTGACAGAGGTGCACATACTAGATTATAGTTAGATAGGCACACAGAGGAGAAGACCTGGGAACATACTCAAAGGAGTGCAGAAGTTCACATAGGGAGGGCGAGCAAGGTACACACGACACATTTAAAGTGCAGATTAATTATAGATAGTCAAACACAAAAAAGGAGGCATAGACAAGTACTTAATAGAGACAGACACATGAGGAAGAGGGTGCAGAAAGAGATACACTGCAGGTTTCAGAGGATGTCAGTCACTTACAGTTATTTCTGCCACGCTTCTAGGCCTGGCCATATAGAAGTAGACTCCTCAGCTCTCTGTTTTGGGCTAATGCGCCTGCTGGGCAACAAGAGGTACTGTACAATATGTACCCATAGAGATTGTGGGTGGTATTCAGTATGCCAGCTGTTGGGATCCCGGCACTTACTGGCGCTGGAATCCCGACACCCGGCATACCGACAACTATTCTCCCTCTTGGGGGTCGACGACCCCCCCTGGAGGGAGAATAAATAGCGTGGTGTGCGTAGCACGCTACCGTGCCCACAGCGTGGCGAGTGCAGCGAGCCTGCAACGGGCTCATTGCACTCGCCCCGCTGCCGGCATCCCGATCGCTGGCCACTCATACTACACCCAAGATAGTAATACTATCAAATCATTTTTAATATGTGCATGTACAACTACAAATATAAATGTACTATTTCCAAATCCTTCTTTACAACCATTTTACAGTATCCAGATTGTGGGCAAGGTACCTTCCACTGTGCTTGATTTGATTTAGTCTGTATAGATTGATATGTCTAAAATGTGAACAGACTTTTTTTTTGTTAAATAATGAATGTAGTTGTTTTGTAGCAAATAATCTAGATACCGCTTTGTTGTGTTATTTGGTCATCCTCCTCTCTTTGTTATTTTACAATCTTTAGTTCAGATAGCAATGATGAGATATGTGGAAATGTTGTATTATTATTATTATTATTATTATTATTATTATATGTATGTGTTCTGGATCTTTTTGATGTATGTAGGTAGCAAGAAAGTCTGTAAAAGCTACCTGCCGAGTGACCTAATCTTCAGTGCTATATCTGCTGTATTTCCAGAGAGAGGCTTCCCTGAGGAAGTCAAGGAAAGGTAAGTTATCCCAAACTGATGTAAAAGGTCACTGTCCACATATCCTTGTAATTCTACTGAGATTACCTCTATAGTTAGTATTTATCAGGGAGTGTGCTTACATTTTTATAGAAATAACTATACAGTATGGTTACTACAAATTGTGGAATGCTTGCAATAAATATGATATACAGATGTGCCCTCATACATTATTGCTGCAGTTGTGCTAAACATCCTTTCTTGGGACTCTGCTTGCTTCGATCGTCTTTTTTTGTCTTTTTTTGCCCGAATATGCATCTTAGTTGCAAGGTGATGGGCTAAAACCGCTTCACGTCAGGTTCCTTTTTGCTTTGTATACAGATTCAGAGTCAGTCGCACACAGATGTTGCATATCAGATTAATCAGTGCAGTCTTGTGAAGCCGTTTTGTTGTATCACATTGCGATTAAGATACACATTGAAGTGAAAAAGACACTACTCCACTCGGTACGGCTCACTCACGCTAGGCCCCTCGGTCTGTATGGCATATTGAGGCTAGGTGTATGAGGACACTTTTGTGTAGTTGTGCTGCCTACCTAGTAAAATACCTTGACACTTTTGGCATACTGTATTCTACACAGTAAAATAGTTACACATTTATTTGTGAATCATGCAACTTAGGGGGTCATTCCGAGTTGATCGCTAGCTGCCGTTGTTCGCAGCGCAGTGATCAGGCTAAAAATCGGCACTTCTGCGCATGCGTATGGTGCGCAGTGCTTTCACAAATGCCAATGCAGTTTCACACAAGGTCTAGCAACGCTTTTCAGTCGCACTGCTGATCGGTGAGTGATTGACAGGAAAGGGGTCGTTTCTGGGAGATAACTGACCATTTTCCGCTAGTGTGCTGAAAAACGCAGGCGTGTCAGATAAAAACGCAGGCGTGCCTGGGGAAACGGGGGAGTGGCTGGCCGAACGCAGGGCGTGTTTGTGACGTCAAAACGGGAACTTAATATATGAAGTGATCGCAAGGTAAGAGTAGGTCTGCAGCTACTCTGAAGAAAAAATTTGGTGCCGTTCTGCGATCCTTTCGTTCGCACTTCTACTAAGCTAAGATACACTCCCAGAGGGAGTGTGTTCCCTTCCCTGCCGGGGTGGTCGGCGGCAGTGCGTACACACTGAGCGATATGCAAACTCTATCGCTCAGTGACGTCATGCTGCGACCGGGCCATGGATGCAGATTTTGGACGACAGTCCAAATTGAGCTGTATGCACGGCGGCAGCATAAACACTTTGGGGTATATTCAATAGGAGTCGGATCCATTCCGACATGCAGTTGTCGGAATGGATCCGACAACCCCTATTCAATGGACGGCCAAATCCGACTGTCGGATTTGGCCGTCCTGTCAGGCCGCTGCTGTCAGAGGCTGCGGATGCGCTGACAGCAGCGGCCAGGGAAGAAGAGAGCGGCGGCCGTGAGCGGGAGGGGCTGGCTGCGGGGGACATATGTGGAGCCGCAGGCGGAGCTGGCAGCAGGAAGAGAGGTGCTGCGGTGGCAAGGGGAGCATTGATCGGCGGCCGGTGGGAGGTGCTGGCAGTGGGGTAACATGTCTGCGGCGGCGGGGGGAGGTGCTGCAGGGAGAGAGGTGCCTAGCCGGGAGACGGCCAGGCACCTCTCTCCCTGCAACGCCTCCCCCCGCCGCTGCAGACATGTCCCCCCACAGCCTGCTCCTCCCGCCGGCTGCCGATCTCTGCTCCGCCCGCAGCATCACTAGTCTCCTCATCTCAACACGACTTTTTTTAAAGTCGGATTGAGATTGTCGGAAACGGGGCTAAAACCTGTCGGGTTTGGCCCCGCTTCCGACAATGCACGCTGAAGCCGCCGATCAGCGTGCATTCCGACAGCATTCCGACAAGTCGGGTTTCCCGACTTGTCGGAATAAACGGGGCACTAATGAATAGGTCGGAACCCCATCCGACCTAAAACTGTCGGAAGCTGCCGTCTTTCCGACAAGACGGCAGCTTCCGACAGTTATTGAATATACCCCTTAGCGATAAAGTAAACGATGTTGCTCAAGAAGTATCAAAATGAGCGACGTCGTTTAATTTATCGCTAAGTGTGTACCCACCTTTAATGTAAGCTATTTGTTATTGCCACAGCATCTCCACAGCATTTGCATATTCGACCTTGCTTCTGATATTTTAATTACTTGTGTACAGCTATCAAATCTTTCCCTTGATTTCCTTTGTTGGTGTTCGTTAATCCAAAATTCCGAGGATGGAAGAAATGCATCAGTTGTTAATATAATAGATAATCACAATAATTTTGCTCACAATACTGAATATTTATGTACATTCAGTTAGTTAAAGTGCTTCCAGACTTCCGTTTCCAGTGTATTGTTATCCTAGTCATCTGCTTTGCATGCATAATCAGTCATTCCCACTGAGATGATTCAATAATTCATGTGCACATTAGCATTACTCTATAAGTCATTAGACCAGTCCACATTCTAGTAGTGAAATGTCAGAAAGGATTGTAAAAAAACAACACCTGTGGACTCAATAAGGCATGGAATGTTCTTTCTACTGTGATGATGATTGTTTTGGTATCCTTCATCTAGAGGCGCAGTTGCCTAGTCCCAATTGTTGTTGTTTATATATGAGGTACCACAAAATTCTGAAACACCTGGAAAGGGGGAATAGAGTACAGGTACAAAGATGTAGAGGGCAAATTCAGACCCTGTCGTTGATGTGCAAAACTCGCTATGAAGCGATTCTTGCACATCTGTGCATGCGCGTACGCCAGCACGCGCATGTGCAAGGTCCTAAACTGCATTCTCTTCAGAACGCAGTTTAAGTCCTGGAGTGGGGCGGGAACGGGGCGTCGATGCCGCGTTTTGTGGGCGTCTATTCTCCATTTAAGGGACGCGGTCTGGACACGGAGGCGTGTCTGGACCGTTGCTGGGGCGGGTCTTGGCGCCTGTATGATGTCACATGTAGCCGCTGCGACCCTTAACATTGCAGGTAGCCGTCTGCCTTCACAGCTAGACTACGTAGGCAGAGGGCTACCCGAAACATGCGAAAGCTGCTTTCGCATGTCTGCAGGGGGGTGGCTGGATTCGGCATGCAGGGTTAACTTGCCATGTCCTTGACGTCCCTCCTCATGTCAAAGAATTTGATCATAGATGTGCGATTTTTTTTTCCGCACATCTACGATCCGGTCTGAATTAGGCCCAAAATACAGACAATCAAGAATCTTAATACTGTGCATAAGGTGTGGAACAAACAAGTGTAATAAAGTATCAAGCATCTTATGTATCCAAGGGCACACAGGTGGTTGATGTGGAAGCAAACAAGACAGGAGGGTCCTGCTTGTGAGAGCTTGCATTCTAATGGAGAGGTACTGTATAGCAAAAAAGCATTGTTATCCGTACAGGAATAGAAAGGAATCATTGCATTGTGAAGTTTAATTTCTTGTTAAGCAGTGCTTTCCAATAATAAAATATACTTTAGAACTACAAAAAGGATAGATATTCTGATACAGAGGCATAAATAAGGTCCACACATATATGTATGTATGTATATATATATATATATATATATATATATATATATATATATATATATAATGTATTGACATTTTCTTTCCTATTATTAATGTTGCTTAAAATTTGTTCCAAACCATATAGCCCCTAGCGAGATACTGGAGTGAGATAAGTCAAGAAATATTGTGAATATTGGTTTGTTCAGAAGGGTAGTCTTATAACCCGAAAGCGTTTCAGGCATCTAGCTATGATACAACTCCATAACGATTTTAAACCAGTAGACTCACTAATGTTTTTTTGTTTCATTCAATTAATATAGTTCTTCTGTATGTTGTTATGAGTCATTTTCCATTAATTATCAATAACAAAACTGGTTTATATTGCCACACCATAACTTCCTCCATATGACACACAGGCGGCACACTTTTTTCTGTTACAGTATGTGGTAAAGATACTTATATTCTATAGCTTAGGTTTGAATGCAGTTATACCTGTACATATACACAGTCTTATTGACTCAGAAGTGGTGGGACTCAGAGAGGAGTGGGTCAGGTACGGAAGAAATAAATGGAGATAAATCAAGATGTGGATTTTGGTATTTGAAGAGGTGGAGTAGGTGGAGAGAGGCTGAAGGAAAGGAGGAAGTTATCGCAGGCCTGGAATGCAGAGGTCACAAAACCTGGAGAGATATTTGGCAGTGGCATAGTCGATGGCTTTGTCAATAGGAATGGTATTGTTATTCAGTGTTAACTGAAACATTTAATGTAATTACTGCATCTCTTTATTTCTCTCATGGCATTTGTTCTGTTAGTTCAGAATTGCATTAATAAAGCAAATGTGCAACGCCATTAAAAAAACAAAAAAGTTCTTGTTTTTTTATTTTTTAAGGTACAGAGAGCTGACTGCAGCATCAGATCCCAACGCTCTTCCACCACAGTGCACTCCCAATATTGATGGTCCTTCTGCCAAATCCGTGCCAAGAGAACAGTCCTTGCACTCCTTCCACACTTTGTTCTGCCGCCGCTGTTTTAAATATGACTGCTTTCTGCACCGTAAGTGGACCGGCAACTTGCTGCCCTTGTCAGTTCAAGGTCCTTTAAAAGTATGTTTCCTTCATAGCCATAAGTGGTTTTAACCTCACTATGGATTTTCCATCCAAAACGGATTTTTTATTATACACTACCCCAGGGGCGGATCCAGAAGAAAATGATAGGGGGGGGCACCATAGAAGGGGCAAGTACATTTGCGTGCGGCTTCGGTGCATGTGAGGTGGCGCTTCTTATACAATGCCCACAGTTGTAGCGCACATTATGCAATGTCCACTGTACTGGTAGTGCCCCTTATAAAGACCCCATAGTAGTGGTGCCCCTTATGCAATGCCCGTATTGCCCCCAGTAGTAATGTTGCCTGTAGTAATGCCCCCAGTCATTTAGCACCCTAGAAGTTATGTCTCCAGTGGTAATGCCCCTGCAGTTATGACCCCAGTAGTTTACCCTCCCACCCTTTAGTTTAGCATCCCAGTGGTAATGCCCCCAGTAGTTTGCCTGCTTGTAGTTTAGCCACCAGTAGTAATGCCCCCCTGTAGTTTGCCCCATTGTAGTTTAGCCCCTGTAGTTATGCCCCCCCTGTAGTTATGCCCCCCTTGTAGTTTAGCCCCAAGTAGTAATGCCCCCAGTAGTTTGGTCCCTGTAGTTATCCTCCAGTAGTTTGTCCCCTGTAGTTTAGCCCCCAAGTAGTAATGCCCCTGTAGTTACGCCGCCAGTTGTAATGCCCCTGTAGTTAGCCCCTTTGTACTTGGCCCCCAGTAATAATGTCCCCCAGTAGTGTGCCCCCAGTAGATGCCCCCCAGTAATAATGTCCCCCAGTAGTAATGCCCCCTAGGAGTTTGCCCCAATAGATGACCCCCCAGTAATAATGCCCCCAGTTGTAATACACCCAGTAGATGCCACCAGTAATAATGTCCCCCAGTAGTTTGCCCCCAGTAGATACCCCCGAGTAAAAATGTCCCCCAGTAGCTGCCCCCAGTAGTAATGCCCCAATAGATGACCCCCCAGTAGTAATGCCCCCAGTAGATGCCCCCCAGTAATAATGCCCCCAGTAGTTTGCCCCAGTAGTAATGCCCCCAGTAGATGCTTCCCCAGTAATAATGCCCCCAGTAGTAATGCCCCCCACCCAGTAGTAATGTCCCTTGTTGATGCCCCCCTGTAGTAATGCCCCCAGTAGTAATGCCCCCAGTAGATGCTCCCCAGTAGTAATGCCCCCCCACCCAGTAGTAATGTCCCTTGTTGATGCCCCCCAGTAGTAATGTCCCCCCCGTAGTTTGCCCCCAGTAGATGCCCCCGCTGCACTGAGGAAGAAAAAACACAACATACTTACCGAGCCCCGTTTCCGCTTCAAGACCGCTGCAGTCCTCCTCCTCTTGGCGTCCGCTCCTCAGCACTATGAGAGAGACGTCATGACTGACGTCTCTCCCATAGCGCAAGCCGCACAGTGACAGCGCCGGAGGCAGGAGCTCAGTACTTTCGGTGAGGAGAGACGGGCGCCCGCCGGTATCACAATCTCAGCGGGCGCCCGTCATCTCACTGTGCGGCACCGGGGGGGTGGAGGCCACAAATGACAGGGGGGGGGGGGGGGCACGGGCCGAGTGCCCAACCCCCCCCCCCCCCCCCCCCGGATCCCCAACTGCACTACCCCAAGTGTTTAGTTGCCTGGATAGGCAAATCCCGCCACGGTTTGTATAAGCCTGGCACAACAGTGCTGACATTGATCTATCCTGTCTTCCATATGTCATTCATCCTAATTACACCATGCAGCACGAGATGCTTGGCTTGACTGAGCTACCAGGTTCCATACAACTCTGCTAACATCGGGCATCTTTTTTTCTATCTAATTCTCCACTGATGTCACATGTAATTCTCCACTGATGTCACATGTTACTAGTTAATTGGAGCCAACATAGCTACTTCCACTGAGTGTAGTTAATTTGTTAGTAGATTCTCTGTTTGATCTGTATAGTGGAACCCTGTCTTAGCAATAGAGCCTATATTTAGGTAATATAACTGTGAACTGTCAACATCAGTATACTGCATAGAACCAAGGCTTTCAGAACAATCCTACTCCTAGCTTTTTCTATTTATTGTCTGATTTAGCCTTTCATGCGAGTCCCAATATGTGCAGAAGGAGAAACCGAGAAATTAAGATCGAGACGGAACCGTGCGGAAATCACTGCTTCTTGTGGCTGGTGGGTTTTTCTCCTCTAATGTGTAAAATACATAATAGAGATTTATTTGACTATTCACATTCAAGTGTACCCATTTTTACACACCGTAAAGGCAGCCATTTTGTGCATTGAACCAATTTTCACAAGAATGCAATGTACTGTACATTCCGTAGGAAGCTGTGCTTGAAGCATCAGGCACTTAGTGATGTCTTCAGTAATGTCTCTACTTACTAATATACTGAAAGGCTAAATTTCCATGAGCCCATGGCTGTCTTTCTCATTGTTCAGTTAATAGACATTAAAACTCCTGCAGAACTATATGCCACTAGAGAGGTATTGTCCAATTGTGGCCAGAGCCTTCCTCCTGCCATTGCCTCCTATACTGGTGGGTCCATTGACCAGTACCCCTCAGTTTGCGTAAATCCTGCCTAGAGTGCATATATGAAAGTTGTATGTATTTTCCAAAATTTTTTTTTTTTATAGAAAGGCAGGCACTCTAGTGTTCTACTCAATCTGCGCTTTGCTATTGGTGTATCAAAGCATTTACAAATGTTTAGAGTTTATCATTTATCCAGTCCTCTCCAGTAGTTCTGAATTGTGAGCTTACAGATTTGTCCGCATACTTTGTTGTGGATTGCGGCATAGCGGGAGCACGTGTACTCACCTGCTATCCATTCGCTTACAATGGGAGACCCGCTGAAGCAGTTAAGCGCTGCCTCCCGTGACATAACGTTATTGCAAAGCATATACATCACGGCAAAGAAAGCAGCAACAAATGGGACTCATCTGTATATACATCTCTATTAGTGGCAGATGTGGGAATTTCCCTCCTTTACTGAACTGTGGACCAAATCAATATATGTGCCTTCCTGGCTGTTTCCTCTAGAGCTTCTTGGGTGGCATTGCTGCCAGAGTTACAGACTTTTATTCGGGGGGTTGTTAGAATTTAGCCTCCCTACTGTATATTCCACCAGTTCCACCATGGGATCTAAATCTGGTATTGGAGGTGTTACAGCAAGCTCCTTTCAAACCTCTTCAGGCAGTAGACGTAAGGTGGCTTACTTAGAGAATTGTTTTGGGTTTTTTTTGTTAGTTATAGCCTCTGGGGAAAATCTGAGCTGGCAGCTCCCTCTTGTACATCTCCATTTTAAATTTTTCTTCCTGATAGAGTAGTTTTGCGACAAGTCATTTCAGCCCATGATTGTTTCGACTTATTAATTAGTAGATTGTTTTGCTGGCATTTCGGCAGTCAAATTCTTCCGAAGGGAATTCTACTCTCTATCTCTTGGATGTGGTGAGGGCATTGCTCATTTATTGAAGCGGACCTGTTCCTTTCACAAGACCTTCTTTTAGTTTTGTTTAAAGCTCACAAGCAGAGCTGAACGGTTCCCAAGCAGTCCATTGCCTGGTGGATTAGATCTGTTATTAGGAAAGCTTATTTGTCTGTGGTGCAGCTGATTCCAGATACCACCAAGGCACATTCTAAAGGGCTGTGAGCAGTTCTTGGGTAGTGCGGCAAGGTGCTTCGGTTGAGCAGTTGTGCAGGGTGGCTACCTTTAGAAAATGTTTACATTTCTACACTTTGCACACTGTGTAGCCGGAGCATACTCCTCACTCTTGGGCTTGCTTCTATTAAAAGTTTGTACCAATAGTGCTCTTATCACAAGTAAACCAAAGAGTGTGAAAATTGGATGTTGGTTCTTACTTGTAAAAGCCTATTACCAGAGTCCATGGGGTACGCTGGATTACGCTGGGTATAGTGGAGATGGAGGAGTCTAGGCACCAAACAGTTAAATGTTTTAAAGACAGCACAGGCTCCTCCTCCCCTTTTCCCCCGCCTCCTGCCTACAAAATCCACTTAAACTTAACAAGCCCAAGGACAGGGAGAAGGAGAGGAGAAAAACCGGAACACTTACAAAGTCAGGCACACAACCTGAACCTGAGTGAAGTGCTGCACAAGGAAACCCCTTAGCCAGCCAGGGGCTGTTCCAAAGCAGTCTTGATGGGGACTGCTTTTGGGACATCCCAGCATATTCCAGTATTCCCCATGGACTCAGAGAAAAGGTTGTTACAGGTAAGAATCAAAATCACATTTTCTCTTTCATGTATGGGGGACACTGGAATACTCTGGGATGTCTGAAAGCTGTCCCCATAAGGGAGAGAAAGCGCCTGTGCTGTGCGTAAAACCATTTGCTTGACACTAGCTAAAAGCGAGGCAAAGGTGTCAGACTGATAGAAGACAAGTAAGTATGTAATGAGGATCCACAAGCAGACTTAGAAAATTACTGTGTTGAAGGTCGCACCTAGCCGGCCAGGGGGAACCAAGTAATAGTCACTAACGGCATACCTCCCAACATGACCCTTTTCAGGAGGGGCAAAATACTTCTGCACTTCCCTCTTAATTTATGATTGCTGTCACCTGTGTTGAACTAGTTATTGGATAAAAAAAGTGTTTCATCACAGGTGATGGCAATCATAGATTAAGATGGAAGCCCACAAACAGAGCATTTTGGCCCTCCTGGAAAGGGTCAATTTGGGAGGTATAACTAATAGGGCTTCGGTGAGGTCTGAACAGGCATGCATGCCCAAGTGATATCTTACGGGTGAACCCACTGCAGCACTCTTCAACAGAGTGCAGAAAATCCACACAACGCCCAATGTTCTGAAGGATTCTAGATCCTGCTGATCCTCAACAGGAATAGCTGAGACTACAATGTTCTGTTGAAAGTAGCTAAGAACTGATAGAGGAAAAGCCAGTTAAGGGTCTAAGGACTACACTGACATAAAGGGTTCCAGGAATATAGGTGATCCAGGATACTGGCGCAGAAACACCAGAATCCCCACAAACGAAGAGACAGGCAGGAGGGCTGCCTAGGGCCATCTCAATATTTGGACCCAATGGGCAGATGCCCAGGGCCCCTTGATTTTAGGGGCCTTCGAGTAGGGCTGGTTGAGCCAGGGGCATATACCCCCCTGCCCCTCACCCCACCCCTCCCTTCCTGGCTGTTGCCTCTCGATCTCTTTGGGTGGCAGGTAGAAAATGCTGCTCGGCCGCTCTTCTAAGTACACACATTCAGTGCGCCAGGCAGTACTCTCTACCTGCCTCCCAACTTGTCCGCTCCGGACAAAAAAAAACAGAAAAGTTACATGATCCAGGGTCTTCTGTAATGAGATGTACACCTGAGGTACAGTATCAGCTGGGAAATGCCCTGCAGCCTCAGAAGGTGGCAGCAAACAGGGCCAATAACTGAGGGAGACTGTCTAGACAAGGCATAGTTGCATATGCTCGGACATAGTGAAAGCCACCTCTATACTGTCTAAGCCACTGGGAAACAACACTGTGGCACTGTAGGTAATATTAAACACCATTGCCATGTGATAACTGCTGTCTGTATATCTGTTTTCGGGTACCGCAGATGGGGTATCACGTCATGGTATCTGGATGATAGACAGTGTCTAGGTAGACAGTCAATAGGTCAACATCATATGTCCAACATGCCTTAGGTCGACAGGTACAGAAGGTCAACAGAAACAACGATTGACATGCCATTGGTCGACATGTATTTTTTGGGTTACATGCGTTCCCAACATCTTGTCGCAGCTTTCCCTGAGGCCCCAGACGAGCGGCCCGGAACACCTGCTAGCGGCCCGCAGCACCCGAAGCTGATACCCTCTCCCCTGCAGCCGCGACACCCAGTGTCTGATCACCAGCAGCGATTTACTGACGAGACAGGACGGGGACTGGCCATACTTCCTGAGGCTGGGGGGCTGTGAGTGCGCTGCGCTCCAGACCGCGGCGCCCTGGCTTTCCTGCAGTCCTCCCTCATATCATATCTTATTGGAATGCCTTTCTACCCCTCTGAGATAACCCAGCGGCCAAGTGTTATAGCTTTGCGCTATGCCGGACTACCGTAGCCACTGATGCCGCAATGATTTGCTGATGCCAACCCACAGGGAGCTACACCGCTGAAGGCATCCTCATGTGAGCTATGCAACCTTCTTTCACCTTGTTACCTTGACCTTAAGGAATCTAAACTTCTCGACGCTGATTGAGTGATGCCCAGGAACAAGAAATCTTCTCAAAAGTCCGGTACATCAACTCCGCGGGGGAACATGTCGCAGTCCGCTATGAGATTATTTTTACAATACGCCTCGCCCACTTTAACAGAAAACCCTTCTGCTACAAACCCCCCCCTCTCCCCGCATGCCTCCCACGCACCCTCTCCAAGCGTGGACGCACCACAAGCCTGCCCCCCAGGGGGTAGGGATCTACAAGACATCTTAACCTACATGAAAAACCTACCCACTAAACAGGATCTGCAGGACACAGTGAGACGTGAACTGGCCACCATGAGACAAGACATCTCTCACATCTCTGATCGGGTGACGAGCGTGGAAGATTACCAGGTCTCCTCCGACACATTTCTGAAGTCATTGATGAATGTCATTGAAGCCCAGTCGGCAGAGATCCGCTCCCTCCAAACACGGTTAACGGATTTGGACAACAGAGGGAGGAGAAACAACATCCGTGTGCGGGGATTGCCGGAAGACGTCCCTCAAACAGGCCTGATTGACGCTCTCACGAAAATCTTCAACGAAATATTAGGTAACGACCCCAACGATACTATCACCTTTGACAGGGCCCATCGTGCCCTGAAACCAAGAGGTCTCTCCGCAGACAGACCACGCGATGTCATCTGCAGATTGCAATATTTCACCCAGAAGGATGACATCATGCGCAAGGCACGCCAACTCGATGGAGTCGATTTCAACAGCTCACTGCTTCATATTTACCAAGACTTGTCCTGGCACACCCTCCAACAACGGAAGGCCCTCAAGCCCCTAACGGACGAGCTCCGTAAACGCCAATTGAAATACCGTTGGGGCTTTCCCTTCAACCTCCAAGTCTCCTCATCGGGGAAAACCCACACCCTCAACTCCTACTCGGACCTCCCTGTGTTCTGTAAAGTTCTTGGCATACCGAAACTTGACTTACGCGACTGGGACTTCCCTATTCCAACGTTGCCACCTCTCCAACTCCCGAGTACAGGAACCCCCTGGCGGGAGGTGCGGAGGGCCGGGAGGAAGGGCTCCAACGAATCCCCCTCTGACAAAGACTCAAATGCCACCGGATTGATAACCTGAGACCTTTTGTTTGTCCTTGTTCTCCCTAAACTATCTTTCTAGGTTACAGCGTGACACCATTTCTCACCACTGATGAACCTTCATCCAATATCTCGCTGTTACTGGGGCTATGCCCTCCCCATTATGTATTGGGCCGTTGATTGTTAACTCCTGTTTCCTGACTATGAGATTTCTTACATCCTACCACTCGAAGATTTCTTCATGTTAACGAGGTTTACAGTTTACAATTAGTTAAAACTAAGCATGTATAATGATTACTGCATTATTTTTTCCCATTTTCAATATGCCTTTGGCGGTGGCTCCCTCATCCGCCCCACACCCGCTCCTGGCTGTTTTGCCTCTTGGGTTCCCAATCCTCAGATGGATCGGCTACCCCATTGCAGGTTTTTTGATTGTTATTGTTGTTTTTTCTTCATGCTCTGTCCCTTTCTTTTTCCCTCCTATTCCTTCCTCTTTCCTCTCGTTGATCACCCTGGGCCCACCGCCTTCCATCATGACCTATGTCTCCTATGACATCCCCTGGTAGAGTTAAAGTAACATCGATCAACGCGAAGGGCCTTAACGTGCCGGAGAAAAGAGCCTCCCTTTTACGGTCTCTTTGGGCTGATAGAGTAGATGTTGCGCTGGTCCAAGAGTCGCATTTTAAAATCTCAGCTAAGAACCCCTCCTTGACTAACCACCGTTACCCTCAGGCCTTTTATAATAATAACCCAGACTCTAAATCAAAAGGTGTAGCGATATTATTCTCTAGGACCCTTCAGCTGTCAGTCATATCAGTTCACAAGCTGATCCCGGGTCGTCTCCTGATAGTGCGTTGTAAAATATGTATGTGCCCATACACATTTGTTGCACTATATGCCCCAAATAAGGACCAGGTCCCATTTTTCCGCTCCGCCCTTTCCCAAATGGAACCACTCCTTTCAGGGGTTGTTGTTTTGGGGGGTGACCTGAATTGGACAATGGACCCATCCTTAGACTCATCCTCTAACGCCCCCCGGACCTCCCAACGTCAATACCGACAGGTTAGACGACTGTTCCATGACCTCCAGCTAGCTGACTCCTGGAGGGTTCTTCACCCCTCTGAAAGAGATTACTCCTTTTACTCACCCCCACACAAAGCCTACTCCCGTCTTGATTATCTATTTCTTAGTCACAGACATCTCCCTTTACTAATAGACTCCACCATAGGCTCGATGACCTGGTCTGACCATGCCCCAGTACATATGACTTTTTCAACCCCCCAGGCTACCCCGGGTCAATGGACCTGGCGTCTTAATGAGTCATTGCTACAGGACCAATATTGCAGGGGTGAAATAGAAAAGGCTTTGACTGAATTCTTCTCCATGAATGATACTGATGATGTCTCAAAGATTATCCTGTGGGAAGCGCATAAATGCACCATAAGGGGTAAGCTTATACAGTTGGGAACATTTATGAAGAAACAGAGGTTAGCACTAATCACCAAACTATTGCAACGACTCTACCATCTTGAATCCTCACACAAAACGTCTCTATCAGAGACTGACTACCTAGAACTACTTGACACGCGGGCTCAACTAAAGAAAACCCTTACTGATAGTATCCAGCTTTCTGTCCGTAAATGCAACTCCAAATACTACCAGTGGGGTAATAAACCTGGTCGCCTCCTGGCCCAGGCTCTCAAGGCCCAACGCTCCTCTTTGTTTATTAATAACGTGAAGGACCCTGGAGATGCTCTCCGTTTCAAAACCCCTGAAATAGCTACATGCTTCAAACAGTATTACTCCCTTTTATATAACCTGGAGAACCGACCCGATAGCACCACCTCTCCTTACGACTTCCTACAGGCGAAGGCATATTTAGAAAAGGTGTCCTACCCCGTCCTATCACCTTCAGATAGGGAAGCATTGGAACTACCTTTTACCCAGCAAGAACTGAAAAACGCTCTGACCTCGACACCCTCTGGCAAGAGTCCAGGGCCGGACGGCTTCACGCTTACCTACTATAAACAATTTAAAGACGTCCTCTCCTCCTATCTCCTCCAGGCCTTTAACTCTATCTTCGCAGATACCCATTTCTCAAACCAGTCCTTAGAAGCCCACATTTCCGTTCTACCTAAACCCGGTAAAGACCCCTCGATGTGCTCCAGTTATAGGCCCATATCTCTTCTAAATGTCGATGTCAAGCTTTTCGCAAAACTAATAGCAAACAGACTGAATGTATTCCTGCCTTCTCTAGTTCACAACGACCAGGTGGGCTTCGTCCCGAACCGCGAGGCTAAGGACAATACCACTAAGGTACTGAGCCTAATTCATATAGCATCCCAGGGTAGCTCTCCCACTGTGCTGCTATCCACCGATGCCGAAAAGGCTTTTGATAGAGTCAGTTGGGGTTTTATGAGGTCTGTACTGGGGCACATCGGATTGGGCCCCCTAGCACTTGGCAGAATTATGGGACTTTATAGATCACCCACAGCTTGGGTCCGAGTCAACGGATCCTTATCTGACCCCTTTTCCATAAGTAACGGGACACGACAGGGTTGCCCACTATCCCCTTTACTCTTTGTCCTCTGTATCGAAGCCTTTGCTAGAGCTATTAGGGCCAATGATCACATTACTGGCCTGAAGGTTGGTGATACAGAGCACAAACTTTCCCTGTTTGCTGATGATTTATTAGCTACAATAACGCACCCGGTTTCCTCCCTCCCTCATCTCATGCAGGAGCTGTCCCATTCCGGGTCACTTTCCAACTTTAAGATCAACATGGCCAAATGCTGCGCCCTGAACATCTCCCCCCCCCCCCCCCCCCCGACACAGTGGCTAAACTTAAACAATCCTTCCCCTTTACTTGGAATACCTCCCACCTATCCTACTTGGGAATACAACTGCCGAGCGATCTGTCCTGTTTGTTCACATTGAATTTTGTGCCCCTTCTCCGAACACTCAGGGCTGATTATAGCAGTTGGTACCTCAAACCACTCTCTTGGCTGGGAAGGGTGAATGTTGTGAAGATGAATACTCTCCCTAAGCTACTCTACAAACTTCAGGCTCTCCCCATACGGATCCCAGACTCCTGGTTCAAGTCCATCCAACTCTTGATACAACAATTTATCTGGTCTCGGAAACGGCCTAGAATCAGCCGGTCCACTATGATTCGCTCCACCCTATGTGGTGGTTTCCAGTTACCTGATATCAGAAGCTATTATTGGGCAATTTTGCTTAATAGGGTTCTGGATTGGACGAGGAGTCGGGACACAAAGCAGTGGGTGGCTCTGGAGGGGCTTTACATGCAACAATTCCCAGAGATTTTCCCTTGGCTCCCTTCCCTCCCCAAGCCTCCCTCCCCTCACCCAACTGTCACCGCGACCCTCTCCTTCTGGAAAAAAGCGCGCCGCTGGCCCTTCCTCTCTTCCGATTTCGGCCCGTTGACCTCTTTTCTAGCCAACCCCGACTTTCTACCCGGCTTAATGCCCTCCCACTTTCGCGATTGGGCCCTTGAAGGTCTCTTTAGGGTAGGCCAGCTGGCGACCTCCTCAGGAGTTAGACAGTTTTCGGAAGTGCGATCTAAATGGGAAATCCCACAACATGATTTCTGGAAATATCTACAGCTTAGACATTTTCTGCACTCCAAACACAGATATCTCCAAGCTTCTCGGGAACTAACACAGTTTGAGAGGTTGTGCGTCTCTACATGCACCCCCCAGCACACTGTTTCCACACTTTGCAAATTATTACAGAGCCCCGGTGCTCAGACGCCCCCACCCTTCCAGTTAGCCTGGGAGAGGGATCTCGGGATTCAACTAACAGACAAAGACTGGCGGATGATATTCCTCAAATCCCATAAAAGTTCAGTATGTATACAAGTTAGGGAAACCCAATATAAACTTTTAATGAGATGGTACAGACACCCCTCTCTCCTCCACTTCATGTATCCTGGAGTGACAGACAGATGCTGGAGATGTCTTAATGCCACTGGTTCCCTAATGCACATCTGGTGGAACTGTCCCCTACTCCGACCATTCTGGGTTGATGTCATCTCCATTTCTCAAGACATACTCCATACCCCTATCCCTACTGACCCAGCCTTTTGGTTGCTTCCCACTCTTCAATATCACTGGCCCAGCACAAAACATCATTACTCCGCCACCTGTCTAATGCAGCACGGGCAGTTATCCCCACTCTATGGAGATCTCCATCTCCGCCCACAAGGAAACTATGGTTCACTAGAATTAATTATTATATGAATATGGAGAACATTCTCCTGGTTTCCAGAGATAAACTCCTAGAGTTCATGACCACTTGGTTACCTTGGATAGAATATACGTCCTCCAAAGACTACAAAGACTACATTTACGCCACCAAATGACTTAGCTCCGCAGTTGATCGATTAAAGAGACTGCATTACACCTCCCCCTCAGTTCGAGGGCCCCCAGACTTGGTCACAATATGTTTTTCTTCTTTCCTTTCCTTCATTTCATACTTCGCTCTTTTCTATAACTTTTCTACTATGTTACCTATGTTATCACGATGACACTCACTGTATAGACAGATAGCGAGTGGGTACCACATTGACACTATAGAACACCCTACTATTGCCTGTACTTATACTGACCCCCAGTGTCTAGGGTGGTACGCTACCCTGCTCCTTATGGCTATATTGCAATTGACCTTAATTACATGTTTTGAAGCTCTTTTGTCTAAATGTGATGTAATCTTCATATTTTCCTGAATAAAAACAGATTATACAAAAAAATACTGAAATTAAACTGATACTAAGTGTATCTATCAAACAGATAAGTTAAGTAGTACCCTGCACACAGAGAATATCCAGTCTGCACAAAACATATCAGTCCGCATCCATATATAGCAGCACCTACACAGATGAGGTAGGGACAGATGCACTATAACCTGACACAGTTTGCGAGGTATAGCAAAACAGAGGCATTGCACTCTCAGTAAAAAACACTGTACAGAAAAACAGAAACAACTGTATGTCCTGCCAGGAGAATCTGTGTCCGGCAACACAATCTGCAACTAAATCTATAGTTTGTGAGAATATGGAAACCCTACCCAAAACCTCATGTGTGTTAAATTCTCACACAACAGGCAGAGTAAGTTTCCGTAAGGATAAACCATGTTTTCTGACATATGGAGCCCCATGGCCTTTACATCTTTTTACAGAGGTGTATTCAGTGGGATGAGCCCAACACACTGTGTTATAGCTAAAATGGACGCCGACAGGTGGAGAGTGCAGGAACATTTGGCAGGCGGAAATTTCTCTTACCTGTTTACTTGTTTTCATACTGAGCTTTGCCCTGTTCCCTGGCACTATGCACCCCATCCCACTTGTTTTGCAGTTTACTACTATTGTGCCTTTACTCCTGGGACTAAAACTTAAATTTTTTACCCACTGGCTTATATTTCACCTATACAATCACAGATACCCTGCATGTAGCTTGCCATTGCAGGTTAGCTAGACCACCTCTGCTCATGGGAAAGAAGTGTGATAGTTGTATTCACAGCTTTACATTTGCTCTTTCTGTATGAGTAAATAATTGCCTGTTTGCTATAAAATGCTACTTTCTGCTTTCAACTCTGTATCTTTCAGGATGGCGCTAAAGAGTATGCCATGCTGAACAACCCCAGATTTAAATGCTTGGGAAGACGTAGAAGAAAAAGCCCAGCTGTCACTGCTTCCAACTCCAATGCTTCCTCTTCCACAGTGGTTGAGGCCAAGGAAGGGGACAGTGATCGAGACACTGGGAATGACTGTGCTTCCAGCTCTTCAGGTGAGGAGAAAAGTTCCAATAATTAAAGGAGGTGAGAGCATTTTCTGGAGAAATTGTAAGAGAACATTGAAACTACTAGAACCAATAATTTAAACGTGATAATCTTAAATCATTATTCCTAGCTTCAAAAGAGATATGGCCTATTGAGAAGTGGTCATGTCCATGGCACTCTTCTTAGGTACATCATAATGTATGCGAATTGGGAAGCGGCCGTTTGGCTGATCCGCCAACCTATCTAACGATTGGTAAGTGCATACACACCAGTCGTATTGAGAAGTGGTCATAGCTTCTTGCTTATGTGGCTTTGATTGGGTGGATCCGGTTGGCTTTGGACAAATTGGGATGGTGCTTGTGCATGTCAGGATGGGCATTACTGTGTATTGGTTTTTGCATTTTTTTAATAATAAATGTTGGGTATACAGGTGTATACTGGCCTAGATGCGTTCTACTGTAATAGATCTAGTAATAGTGCATCAGTTATACCGGTTGTATACCGTTTGCAGTCTTAATGCCAAAAATGATGATATAGACAGTCGTTATGTCAACACCACAACATCAAATGTCACCTTGCCACTACCTGCACATAGTTGACCTACAGTAATAACAAGTCTATATAATAATGTTGACAATACAAATCTTAAGGTAAATATTAGGGTTAGGATGAGGGGTCAACATTTCAACCTGACAACTTAATGGCAGTGTGGACATGTTGTACTGTAAGTCAACATTGTGCATGTCGACACGATGAACATGTTGAAATCGAGTATCTGTCGACCTGCTGTAGTCTTCGTTATGATTAGAGACTTTATAGATTTTGCAAAACAAAACAAACCCGTTTGTACCTGTTTGTGCTTCTCTTTCGTAATTTTCTAGTTTCTTGGTTGCATGTTTACTCAAGTCATTATTTAATTGTGTGTTTTAGTGAGGATTAGCTGCAGTGTGTAATTCTTCTCATACGGCAAACTCCTTATTCTATTTCCATTACAGAAGGTAATTCACGCTGTCAAACCCCCACCAGGCAAAGACAGGGAAGTGTGAGTGGGGACTTGCCTGAGGTGTCCGAGCCCAGTGAGCCAGTAGAGTGGTCGGGAGCTGAGGAATCTCTTTTCAGGGTCTTTCATGGAACCTACTTCAACAACTTCTGCTCCATTGCCAGACTCATGGGCACCAAAACATGCAAGCAGGTGAGAAACGCCTGGTTATCTATTTCATGGAGGTGATTAGCCATAAGGTTCCAGGGTAATTTGCAGATTATGTTACTGTGTGAAGTGTGTGTAATGCTGATTGCACCTCATTCATTGCCGTTATTACTGGTTTGTGCACGGAAACATAATGCACAAGTGTACTATGGAACCTGGCATCTAATTGAACCACTCCCTGTAAGTCTTAACTACCATGGGTTCATTTTTGTTTATGTTGTGGTTAAAGCCAGATACAAAGTAGTACCAATGTTAGCCAAGTAATCTTAACGATTTCCGAGCACACAGGTACACTAGAAATATGAATATATCCTAAGGGGAAATGTCTTACCTTTCACATGACAAGAGGTGAGTGTCATCACTGCAGTACATACATTTATGTTGGCTGATAATGTGGAATCTGCTTTGTGTAAGATAAAATGCCATGGCTGCGGGATGTCCGTGGCACTCTGCAGGATCGGATCTAGACCTTGCGGCGCCTCGACCGAAAAAATAGGGGCGTGACTTCATGGAGAAGGGGCGTGGTCAGTAATGCCCCCTGTAGCTGTGCCCACAGTAGTATTGCCCCCAGTACTGTACCCCCTGTAGAATTGCCCCCAGTACTGTGCCCCCTGTAGAATTGCCCCCAGTACTGTACCCCCTGTAGAATTGCCCCCAGTACTATGCCCCCTGTAGAATTGCCCCCAGTACTGTGCCCCCTGTAGAATTGCCCCCAGTACTGTGCCCCCTGTAGAATTGCCCCCAGTACTGTGCACCCTGTAGAATTGCCCCCAGTACTGTGCCCCCTGTAGAATTGCCCCCAGTACTATGCCCCCTGTAGAATTGCCCCCAGTACTGTGCCCCCTGTAGAATTGCCCCAGTACTGTGCCCCCTGTACAATTGCCCCCAGTACTGTGCCCCCTGTAGAGTAGAAAATAAAAATAAATGAATACTCACAATCACCTCTCCTGCTTCCCGACTGCTGCTGCCCTCCGTCTCCGGCCGCCGGCACCGCTCCTCGCATCTATGGGAGAGACGTCATGATGCCTTTCCCATAGCACCGCATAGACACTAGAGGTCAATTATGACCTCTAGCATCTATGTGCTGCTCCCACAATGCAGTGCAGTGCGCGATGAGTTCATCGCGCACAGCACCGGCACCAGTAGCGGATCTTGCCACGGTGGCGGCGCCCTCCGGAAGACGGTGCCCCGCGCAAAAATCCTGCTTGCCCGTAGCAAGATCCGCTACTGGCACTCTGCTTAGGTACATCATAATGTATGTGGATTGGGAAACCTAATTTCTCTGACGTCCTAGTGGATGCTGGGTACTCCGTAAGGACCATGGGGTATAGACGGGCTCCGCAGGAGACTGGGCACTCTTAAAAGAAAGATTAGGTACTATATCTGGTGTGCACTGGCTCCTCCCTCTATGCCCCTCCTCCAGATCTCAGTTAGTATCTGTGCCCGGCCAGAGCTGGATGCACCCTAGGGGCTCTCCTGAGCTTCCTAGAAAAGAAAGTATTTGTTAGGTTTTTTATTTTCAGTGAGATCTGCTGGCAACAGACTCACTGCTACGTGGGACTGAGGGGAGAGAAGCGAACCTACCTGCTTGCAGCTAGCTTGGGCTTCTAAGGCTACGGGACACCATTAGCTCGAGAGGGATCGAACACAGGTCCAGTCCTCGGTCGTCCGGTCCCGGAGCCGCGAAGTTGAAAATCGGCGGCTGAAGACTCCGGTCTTCATTAAGGTAGCGCACAGCACTGCAGCTGTGCGCCATTGCTCCCTTAGCACACCACACACTCCGGTCACTGATGGGTGCAGGGCGCTGGGGGGGCGCCCTGGGCAGCAATTAGATTACCTTACTTGGCGAAAAGCACATAATACAGTCTGATAAACTGTATATGTGCATTAACCCCCGCCATTAAAGTACATAAAAGGACAGAAGCCCGCCGCTGAGGGGGCCGGGCCTTCTTCCTCAGCACACCGGCGCCATTTTCTCTTCACAGCTCAGCTGGAAGGAAGCTCCCCAGGCTCTCCCCTGCAGTATCCTGGTACACAAAGGGTAAAAAAGAAAGGGTGGGGCACATAAATTTAGGCGCAAAAACTGTGTATATAAGCTGCTATAGGGGAAAAATCACTCAGTATAGTGTACATCCCTGTATTATATAGCGCTGTGGTGTGTGCTGTCATACTCTCTCTCTGTCTCTCCAAAGGGCCTGGTGGGGGAACTGTCTTCAAATAGAGCATCCCCTGTGTGTGTGGTGTGTCGGTACGCGTGTGTCGACATGTCTGAGGTAAAAGGCTCCTCTAAGGAGGTGATAGAGCGGATATGTGTGTGGGAGGGTGTCTCCGTCGACAACGCCGACACCTGTTTGGATATGTGTAAGTGCTGAGGTAAAATTATTGCACAAAAGGTTAGGGAACAGAAAGGAAATCTACCCTGGTCTGTCCCTATGTCACAGAGTCCTTCAGAGTCTCTCTATGTTCACTATCCAAAATAACAAAGTATCGACACGGAGTTTAACTCCACTGTCGACTACGATAATGCAAAGTTACAGCCAAGAGGGCTAAAAGATATTCAATATATGATTATTGGAATAAAAGATGATTTGCATATCACTGATGACTCATCTGTCCCTGACACGAGAGTACACATGTTAAGGGGAAGAATGCTGAGGTAAATTTCCCTCCTCTCATGAGGAAAAAGAGCGGGAATCTCCAGACAAGAGACGGCAGCTTCCCACAAGAGAATTCTCAGGCTGTATCCTTTCCCCACTAGGGCCAGGATGTGTTGAGAATCTTCCCCTTGGGTGTCCTGTTTACACTAGCTATTCTCAGGGATCCTGCAGATAGCGTGCACATTCTAGTATACTACCCAGACCGGCGATTGTGTCGGCATGGGTTTATAGCGCTGTGGCAGCGTGGACAGGTACCTTATCAGCAGAAATTGAGACCCTAGTATGCATATAAATATTTTAAGATGCTGTCTTAAGTGATAGATATATAATTATAAAGCATGCCCAAAGGGACATGAGTATACTGGGTCCTAGAGACAAAAGCTATGTCGATTTCTGCTTGACGTGTCCTGTAGAATATACATTGGACAGATGATGCCGACTTAAGAGGCATATGGAAGGCTGAGGATTGTGTGGAGAAAGGTTCTCGGGCCTGGTCTCCACAGTTATAGCTGGTAATTCTGATATTTTGCCTTATATTCCTGCACAGCCTAGGAAAGCACGACATTATTAAATGCAGCTTTTTGAATAAAGAAACAAGAAAGTCTGAGGTGCGTCCTTTCTTGTCAGAGCCGGGGGCAGAGGAAAAAAGCTGTACAACACAGCTAGTCCCCAGGAACAGAAGTCCTCCCCGGCCTCTACAAAAATCCACCGCATGTCGCTGGGGCTCCACAGGCGGAGCTAGGCCGGTGGGGACACGCCTTCGTAAGTTCAGCCACAAGTGGGTTCACTCCCTGTTAGATCCCTGGGCAATAGAAATTGTATCGCAGGGATACAGGCTGGACTGTGAGAAGATGCCCCCTCACCGAGGACCCGGCGGGCTTCCCCCCAAGAGAGGGAGCCAGTGTTAACTGCAATTCGTAAATTGTATCTTCAACAGGTGGTGGTCAAGGGTCCCCTCCTTCAACAAGAGGGTGTTATTATTCGACCATGTTATAATCCCGAAACCAGACGGTTCGGTTAGACCCATATTGAAATAAAAATCCCTGAACATATACCTGAAAAGGTTCAGGTTCAAGATGGAATCGCTAAGAGCGGTCATTGCATGCCTGAAATGAATCGGGACATAAGGGATGCATACCTTTGTGTCCCCATTTATCCACCTCATCAGGCGTACCTCAGAATTGCGGTACGGGATTGTCATTACCAATTTCACCAAGATAATGGCGGATATGATGGTGCTGCTGCGGAAGCAAGGTGTCACTATTATCACATACTTGGATGATCTCCTCATAAAAGCGAGATCAAGAGAGCAGTTGCTGGACAGCGTATCACCTTCTCTGGAAGTGAAACGGCAACACGACTGGATTCTATATATTCCAAAATCGCAGTTGGTTCCTACAGCTCATCTGCCTCGCCTAGGCATGATCCTAGACACAGACCAGAAGAGGGTTTATCTCCCGATAGAGAGAGCTCAGGAGCTCATGACACTGGTCAGGATCCATTGAAAACCAAAACAGGTGTCAGTGCATCACTGCACTCGAGTCCTGGGAAGGATGATGGCATCATACGAGGCCATCCCCTTCGGCTGGTTCCATGCAAGGACAATGGAACTTACTGGACAAGTGGTCCGGATCACATCTTCAGATGCATCGGTTAATCACCCTATCCCCCAGGGCCAGGGTGTCTCTCCTGTGGTGGCTGCGGAGTGCTCACCTTCTCGAGGGCTGCAGATTCGGCATTCAGGACTGGGTCCTGGTGACCACGGATGCAAGCCTCCGAGGGTGGGGGGCAGTTACACAGGGAAGAAAATTCCAAGGTTTGTGGTCAAGCCAACAGACTTGCCTTCACATCAATATCCTGGAACTAAGGGCCATATACAACGCCCTAAGTCAAGCGGAGTTCCTGCTTCGCGACCAACCGGTTCTGATCCAGTCAGACCGCAGGGGCTCATGTAAACCGCCAAGGCGGCACAAGGAGCAGGGTGGCGAGGGTAGAAGCCACCAGAATTCTTCGCTAGGCGGAGAATCAAGTAAGCGCACTGTCAGCAGTGTTCATTCCGGGAGTGGACACGACCTCCACCCGGGAAAGTGGTGACTTCATCAGGAAGTCTTCACGCAGTTTTGCAAATTGATGGAAACTGCCTCAGGTGGACTACATGGCGTCCCACCTCAATAAAAAGATAAAAAAGGTTTTACGCTGGGTCAAGGGACTCTCAGGCGATAGCTGTGGTCGCACTAGTAACACCGTGGGTGTTCCAGTCGGTCTATATATTCCCTCCTCTTCCTCTCAGACCCAAGGGCTGAGAATTGTAATAAATGGAGGAGTGTGAACAATATTCTTTGCTCCGGATTGGCCAAGAAGGACTCGGTACCCGGAACTGCAAGAAATGCTCTCAGAGGACCCATGGCCTCTGCCTCTCAGTCAGGACATGTTGCAACAGGGACCCTGTCTGATCCAAGACTTACCGCGGCTGCGTTGGACGGCATGGCGGTTGAACGCCGGATCCTAGCGGAAAAGGGCATTCCGGATGCAGTTATTCCTACGCTGATAAAGGCTAGGAAAGACGTGACAGCAAGACTTTTTCACTGTATATGGTGAAAATAGGTTGCTTGATGTATGGCCGGGAAGGCCCTACAGAGGAATTCCAGGGGGGTCGATTCCTGCACTTCCTACAGTCAGGAGTGACTATGGGCCTAAAATTAGGATCCATAAAGGCCAAGATTTCGGCCCTATCCCTTTTTTCTCTCAAAAAGAACTGGCTTCACTGCCTGAAGTTCGGACGTTGTTACAGGGGTGCTGCATATTCAGCCCCTTTTGTGCCTCCAGTGGCACCTTGGGATCTTAACGTGTGTTGGATTCCTAAAATCCCACTGGTTTGAGCCACTTAAGACCGTGGAGCTAAAATATCTCACGTGGAAAGTGGTCATGCTTTTGGCCTTAGCTTGGACTAGGCGTGTGTCAGAATTGGCGGCTTTGTCATGTAAAAGCCCATATCTGATCTTCCATATGGAAAGGGCAGAATGGAGGACTCGTCCCCAATTTCTCCCTAAGGTGGTATCATCGTTTCATTTGAACCAACCTATTGTGGTGCCTGCGGCTACTAGGGACTTGGAGGATTCCAAGTTGCTGGACGTAGTCCGGGCCCTGAAACTTTGTTTCCAGGACGGCTAGAGTCAGAAAAACTGACTCGCTATTTATCCTGCATGCACCCAACAAGCTGGGTGCTCCTGCTTCAAAGCAAACTATTGCTCGCTGGATCTGTAGCACCATTCAGCTTGCACATTCTGCGGCTGGACTGCCGCATCCTAAATCAGTAAAAGCCCATTCCACGAGGATGGTGGGCTCTTCTTGGGCGGCTGCCCGAGGGGTCTCGGCTTTACAACTTTGCCGAGTTGCTACTTGGTCGGGATCAAACACTTTTGCAAAATTCTACAAGTTTGATACCCTGGCTGAGAAGGACCTTGAGTTTGCTCATTCGGTGCTGCAGAGTCATCCGCACTCTCCCGCCCGTTTGGGAGCTTTGGTATAATCCCCATGGTCCTTACGGAGTACCCAGCATCCACTAGGACGTCAGAGAAAATAAGAATTTACTCACCGGTAATTCTATTTCTCGTAGTCCGTAGTGGATGCTGGGAGCCCGTCCCAAGTGCGGACTTCTGCAATACTTGTATATAGTTATTGCTTAACTATAGGGTTACTGTTCTGAGCCATCTGTTGAATGAGGCTCAGTTTTTGTTCATACTGTTAACTGGGTATAGTTATCACGAGTTGTACGGTGTGATTGGTGTGGCTGGTATGAGTCTTACCCTGGATTCCAAATCCTTTCCTAGTAATGTCAGCTCTTCCGGGCACAGTTTCCCTAACTGAGGTCTGGAGGAGGGGCATAGAGGGAGGAGCCAGTGCACACCAGATATAGTACCTAATCTTTCTTTTAAGAGTGCCCAGTCTCCTGCGGAGCCCGTCTATACCCCATGGTCTTCTTACGGAGTACCCAGCATCCACTATGGACTACGAGAAATAGAATTACCGGTGAGTAAATTCTTATTTAAAGCTAGGGGGGAAAACGGCCGTTTGGTTGATCCACCGACCTATCTAATGATTGGTAAGTGCATACACACCTATCGTCCATCCGATGTGTCGTGCCTGACATCACAAATGGCCGGGCATTTAAATGTCAGTCCAGGTGGTCCCTGCTATAAGTGTGCCGACTGCCAGTACACACAGCCAGATGTAGATAGCCAGGAAAGAGAGGAAAGAAACTCTCATGTTGCTGGGGCCATTGTTAGGGTAAGTAATAAAATTTAGCTTTTAATGCATAAATTAAAATAGGACAAACATGTACATAACAAGAACACACATCAAGAAAGTGCTATGGGTAGCTGGCGAAATTACTAAAGATAATGTGGTTTAGGAACGTGATATTTCACAATAGTGACACAGCTGCCAATGTGGGCTACAAGGAAATTTCAACACAGTAAATAATTGACATGTCTGCAAGTATATAACTTCATAATGATCCTCTGTGAAACATGTGGTGAAGAATTAATAGTTGCCGGATGGTATCAAAAGTATCTAAATCTGCGGACTCACTGCACCGCTTGTGATCACATATCGGGGGTAATTTACACTTGATCGCTAGCAGGCAATTTTTTTGCACTGCTGCGATCAGATAGTCACCGCCTACAGGGGGAGTGTATTTTAGCTGTGCAAGTGTGCGAACGCATGTGTAGCAGAGCTGTACAAACTGATTTTGTGCAGTCTCTGCACAGCCCAGGACTTACTCAGCCACTACGCTGACTTCAGCCTGTTCAGGCCCGGATTTGACGTCAGACACCCGCCCTGCAAATGCTTGGACACGCCTGCGTTTTTCCAAACACTCACAAATGCCCTCTTCCTGTCAATCTCCTTGCGATCGCCTGTGCAAATGGATTCTTTGCACAAACCCATCTTTGTACCCGTGCGACGCGTCTGCACATTGCGGTGCATACGCATGCGCAGTTTAGACCTGATCGCCCGCTGTGCGAAAACGCAGCCTAGCGATTAGGTCTGAATTACCCCCCATAGACTAACTGTATCCAAATTAGACTACACATAGGAGTGTTACGGGGGGTACACACGTTGAGATGTGTGCTGAGCGATCTAGCACAGACCACTCAGCACACATCTCTCATCCCGCTCATCACACATAGGGGCCCACTTTCCCTGTCAAAGTTACATGTGTTATATGCATAGGGTCCCTTATTGCTTTGGGTTCTACAGTATATCTAGTTATACCCCTGGACCTGCTCATTGTAATGTGGTATTAAATGAACTGGAGGGCATCATAATGTTACATAATTTGAACTGGGGCACTGTAATGTGGCACAGTATGACGTGGAGGCACTATAGTGTGGCATAATATGAACTGGAGGCATCACTGTAATGTGTCATAATATGAACTGGGGACCAGGGCCCTCATTCTGAGTTGATCGCTCGCTAGCTACTTTTTGCAGCCGTGCAAACGCATACTCGCCGCCCACGGGGGGGTGTATTTTAGCTTTGCAAGTGTGCAATCGCATGTGCAGCCGAGCGGGACGAAAAAGTTTTTTGCGTGTCGTAGCAAGCCAATGACATCGCCTGCGTTTCCTGTGATAGGAAACATAGCGACAGTGCCCCTGTCTGCGCAGCTATTCTGTGTAGACAGGGGTCGACCTCTATCCGATGCGATCGCAATTGAATTGTGATCGCATTAAGGGGCGAAGCCGCACATTCTGGGTTGCCTTGCCCTGTGCTGGACGACCCCAACATGTGAGTAGTATCGCAGCAAAATCTGCGACTATCTCTGAATAACCCCCTAAGAGAGGAGAGGGTCCGTGTGCTGGTTCTGTGTTAAAAGTAGACGGGATGTTTGTATATTCTGTTAAGTACTGTACTTTTCCACCAAAGGTCCTGAGCCTGTAGAGGAAGATAAACCAATGAACTAATACCCCTTTCAGACTGCCACCTCTGAACATGAGTTATTGGCACATGAACACGCATAACCTGTGTTCATGTGCGGTCTGAAAGGTGTAAGGGTTGAAATACTGGGTCGAGTGACCGGGTATTTCAACCATGGTTGTGAGCAGGGTTTACCACGTCTTCAACCTGGCTCACTGTGCGGTGTGAACGGGAGCCGGGTCGATGCGACCCATTTCCCGTTCATCCTCTGGGTACGGGCGGCACATGGAGACCGTGTGATCCCCAAGCTCCGCCTCTGCTGCGTCACCACTGACATCACCAACCCGGCAATATGCCGGGTTGCAGTCAGTGTCAGTGGGGAGCCTGAGGCGGGTCGCACGCTGGGAGCTCCCGTATCAGGCTCCCATGTGCAACCCGCCTCAGACAGTCCGAAAGGCGTATTAGTGATGCATGATGTTTCTTATATTTTATTTTTGTCTCCTTGATGGTTTTGTTACCTGAGAGGAGGAGGAGTCGTTTTTGTTTGTTTGCCTTCTAGTGCTAAGGATAACCCTCCTCTCTGTGTCCCCTTTTAGCTTTGGTAAAAGGTGCAAAAAATCCTTTTTCTTGTGACCACTCTAGTACAGCTACAGTATAATTCAAGTACACAATGGTATGTTTTTAATGTAATTGTTATACAGCATCCCCAAATTTTTTGTTTTGCTTAAGCAACCTAGAGATACATTTGGTCAGAAAGATAAACAGCTGTCATATGCAAAGATCCATAAATAGATTATTCAAATGGGTATCCCTATATAGGAAAACCAACAGTTACAGGTGTGTTAAAAACTGTTTGTATGCTATGGTATATCCTACCTTTTCAACTATGAATGGATTTCCCTTATATTGAACTACAGATGTGTCCTCATATATCTAGCCTCAATACGCTATGCATCGTGAGATGCCTGGCAGGAGTGAGCCGACACGTCTCTTGCAACTCTGCTTGCACAGAGAGTCTTTTTCACCTGAAAATGCATCTTTGGACCTAATGGGGCATAGACATGGGAAGATTTTGCATCAATAAAGATAAAGATTTCCCATAAAGGGGTATATTCAATTAAAGTCGGATCCATTCCGACATGTATTTGTCGGAATGGATCCGACAACCCCTATTCAATCCCCATCTTAATTCAACTTTTCCAAGTCGAATTTAAGATGGGACGCAGAGGAGGCGAGGGGGGCGAGCCGCGGGTGGACAGCCGGCGGGCGTACAGTTGAGATCAGCGCTACAGTAGCACTGCAGCAGGATGTTACTCAGCCGCCCGACCTCACGGCAGCTTCCACCCGGCTCCAGCAGCGTACTGGAGCCGGGTGGAAGCTGCCGTGAGGTCGGGCGGGTGAGTGATATCCAGCTGCAACGCTTCTGTAGCGCTGATCTCCCTGTATGCCCGCCGGCTGTCCCACGTCTCCCTGCGGCCCCCCCCCTCGCCTCCTCTGGGTCCGCATCTCAGTCCGACATCATTTTGATGTCAGACTGAGATGGTCGAAAGAGGGGCCAAAACCTGTCGGATTTGGCCCCGTTTTCGACATTAACACGTGAATCGGCAGCTATTCCGCCGATCCACGTGCTTTTCGACAAGTCGAATTTATCGACTTGTCGAAAAATGTAGCAAAATATTGAATATGTCGAATCAGGATTCGACCATAAAAAGTCGTCTTTTCGACAAACGGCAGTTTTCGACTTCAATTGAATATACCCCTAAATGTCTTCAGCTGCAGAATGAAAGATAAAGAGCATAAACACTGAGTGATATAGTGAAAGATATCATTCAGTGACGTCCCCCCTCCCATTCCTGAACATGCAGTCATGTAAGATATAGGCAGAATTGGACTGCATGTACAGTTAATAAAGACAAAGCTAAAGACCCAAGGGAGCATGCATCTTTATCATGCATACATTGCACACTGGACACACATGCATACATTTACACTTTTATCTTCTCGTGTGTATGCCCTTTTATTCAGACCTGATCGCTCCTCTGAAAATCCGCCCTTTGCAAGTCAGTGAACGCCAATCAGTTGAAAATCCATTCGCAACTCACTCACCATCTAATGATTTTTCCAGTCCGTGCGTAGCCAGGACCTACTCCTACAGTGTGAAAAAAACAGGCTGATCAGGCCAGAGCTGACGTCACACACCCTCCCTGAAAACACTTGGGAATGCCTGCATTTTACCTGACACTCCCAGAAAACGGCCAATTACCACCCCCAAACGTTTGCTTCCTGCCGATCAATCTACATACACCTAACGATCAAAAAAGCCGCAGGATTTTTTTGCAGTTTAGCCTCACTCCTGCGCATTATGATCCATACGCATGTACAGTCGTTCGTTAATCGCGCGCTTTGTGATTTCACACAACAGCGATCAGGTCTGAATTAGGCCCAGAGGGGTACATTTACTAAGCAGTGATAAGAGCGGAGAAGTGAGCCAGTGGAGATATTTCCCCATCAACCAATCAGCAGCTCTGTATCATTTTATAGTATGCAAATTATAGATGTTACTTCAGTGCTGATTGGTTGCCATGGGCACTTCTCCACTGGCTCACTTCTCTACTCTTATCACTGCTTAGTAAATGTATCCCTTAGTCACAATACAATGCAAACAGGACGCACATAGAAACTGTTCTCATTTATTTTTATATGCAACACTTGTATATCTGTGTGCGATTGAGTCTGTATATTGTAGCAGTATGAAAGTAAATGGCATTAGTGACCCATGGATTATGTGAGAGACAGGAGGGATCCTACTACAGGGAAGAAAAGGCAGGTGTAAGTCCACCTAATGGCTGGAGAGTGCAAACCGTCTGGGTGAGACTGTTACAGCCAGGTGAAGCTGATGCCTGTGTGTCCATCCCAAGTGGGTCTGTAAAAGCCAGTCAGACTGCGGTTGTGGTTGAAAAGCCCAGTGTGCCAGGAAGCAAATGTAGGCCAGTGTCTAAGCCTGCAGGAACAGGTAAGACCGCCAGTCTCTGTGACTGTTCTTATGTTGTTGCGGAGAAGCCAGGCCAATAGACCTTGAGTGTGAGTAGGCCAGGAAGTGCCTTATCTGTCAGAGACAGGACCAAGACCGAGTAGTTGTGGAAGCGAGCCAAGCCAGGCAAAGCCTGTGATTATACTTGCAAGAAGCAGGCAAGACTGTGAGACTTTGGACCTGATGCTGATGTGGATGGAGTTGCATCCTGCGCTGCAAAGTACCGATTATGCGACACAGGACGCATTCCAGATTCAGACTATCAGTGATTGATATTCTGATGTCGTTTGGGAGTGTGTCGCCACCATTTATGGGAAGGGAAGAGGCCAGGGATCTATCCATGGTTGCACAGAAAATTCACAGCCTCTGCAACGGGAGGCTTGCGCAGTACCATTGGTGCCGCAAGCCGCCCGAAAGTGAGTGATCTAATACTGCGTCCTAGGATGCAGGTCCGATCACTACTGCATCAAGAGGCATCTGCGTGTAATAGATGCCTCTTGCCACATTACCATACAATGCTATCACTGCTGGTATTCCAACTGCACCTGAGTCAGGCCCTTTGTTTGCAGACTAGCTGGCCAGTATAGTGAGGGGAGAAGAAGTGCGTTAGTACCCTGAACAGGGGCTAGGCTGTTTTTGTTCTTGTTTCTATTATGCTGCCAGCAAAGCACTAATTTCATTTATTTACAGCACCTGAAAAGCTGTGTGTGGATCCTGCTTAACCACTTGCCTGGCATGGTCGCATCAGATGCAGCCACACCAGCAAATGCTTTATCTGACCTAGTCGCACAGGATGCGACCAGTCCGAGAAAGAGTGTTTGCAGCGGCAGGGAAGAGAATCCCTCTCCTGATTCTCTCAGAGGGACCGGAAAGTCCCTCTGCCTCGCCCAGTGTCTGCCATGCTGCCAGTCACTGACAATTGGTCAGCATGTCAGGACCCCCCACCCAGCGGCTGCAGACAATAGCAGCTAATGGGGAAGTGTAAATCAAGCCCCCCATACACCTCCGTGTACCTGGCGGCTGCTGGGGCTATTAAAATGAATGACACGATGGCCGCAATGTTTCCAATGTTCCGGAGGTGCATATCCGATGTTCCGCTGTTTGGGGGGGAGGACTATTTTTTTGTACAAAAATGACAAAAAAAAAGTATTATTTTCTTTTATTAAAATCACTTTAGATAACATTAAATACATGTACTTCACATAATTTACTCAATTTCTGAGCAGTTTGGGGGGAGGGGAAATTGTCAGTTAAGTGGTTAAGCACCTAGACACTGAACCACTGCACTCCTCTATCGAGAGTTAATTTCCCCAGAATAGAATATACAGTATGGAAAAAAGCCATGGCTGCTACATTGTAGCACTTCCTATACAAATTCAGAGACTCGGTCGCACACAGTGTTTTGATTTTCATCTCCTGGTGCATCCTAGTCGCATTGTATTGCAACTACATTTTTGGCCTAAAAAGATGCTCGGCGCAGGAAGAGTCTCACGGACCTGGCCCAGAGGGGCTGATTGCAGTGACTGCAGCAACAGTGTATGAGGACACATCTGTAATGTTTAGTGAAACTATTATTATGTTAGTGCTAGACTCCTAGCATCACTCTGTATTTTGTTTTGTATGTTTTGTAAAGGTTTTTCAGTTTGCTGTCAAAGATTCGTTCATTCTGAAAGTGCCTGCAAAGGAACTAATGAGTACTGCGCAGAAGAAGAAGCGTAAACACAGGTACGTTCACTGTGATCCTCAGTCTGAGCGCTCTAGTGGGAAAGTGACAGCAGTAGTGCACAACATATAATGTATACTAAGAATATGTCAAAATAAGTTCACTAAATTTAGCTAGGAGGGGCTAATGATATTGTGCTTGATTTAGTGGCAGGAGGTAAGTCCAACAAAAAAGTGCAATTTTGTACTTTTGCAAAACCATGGGGTAAATTTACTAAAATTTGTAATTTTCAGAATGAGGTTAAAGTTCAAACACGAATGACATCGAATGTGTAAAATTGCACCTTTTTGAATTTATTACGCCTCATTTACTAAGCTGCCGTATTTTACATTTTCGTGTTTACCGATGTCGATGTCATTCGTATTTTTTGGCAGTGTTTTACGGGAGTGAATAGTAAAACACTGCCGACATTACAACAATGAAACTCGGCCGGATCTGTGAGATCCGTGCAGGGTTTCATTGTGCATCTTTAAATAAATTAAAAATAGTGTAAAAGTAGGGGGGGAAATTGCGTGGGGTCCCCCCTCCTAAGCAAAACCAGCCTCGGGCTATTTGAGCCTGTCCTGGTTGTAAAAATATGGGGGGGAAATGACTGGGGTTCCCCCATATTTCAACAACCAGCACCGGGCTCTGCGCCTGCTCCTGGTTAAAAAAATACGGGGGACAAAAAGCGTAGGGGTCCCCCGTATTTTTTAAACCAGCACCGAGCTCCACTAGCCAGGTACATAATGCCACAGCCGGGGGACACTTTTATTGTGGTCCTGGCGGCCCTGGCATTACATACTCAACTAGTCACCCCTGGCCGGGTACCCTGGAGGAGTGGGAACCCCTTAAATCAAGGGGTCCCCCCCCCCAGCCACCCAAGGGCCAGGGGTGAAGCCCAAGGCTGCCCCCCCCCCCCATCCAAGGGCGGCGGATGGGGGGCTGATAGCCTTGTGTAAAAAATGAGAATATTGTTTTTAGTAGCAGTACTACAAATCCCAGCAAGCCTCCCCCGCAAGCTGGTACTTGGAGAACCACAAGTACCAGCATGCGGTGGAAAACCGGGGCCGCTGGTACCTGTAGTACTAGTACTAAAGAAATACCCCCAAAAAAACAGGACACACACACCGTGACAGTATAAGTTTATTACATATATGCACACCTCCAAACATACATACTTACCTAAGTTCACACGAGGCTCGGTCCTCTTCTCCATGTAGAATCCTAGGGGTACCTGTAAAAAAAATTATACTCACATAATCAATTGTACCTTCTGTTCTTTGCGGTCAGCGGTGAGGTTACTTTCGTTCAACCGCTGACCGCAAAGTTCCCAACATTGGAACCAGGACCAGGTGCAGAGCCCGGTGCTGGCTGATGAAATATGGGGGAACCCCTGTCATTTTTTCCCCCATATTTTGTCAACCAGGACCGGCTCAAAGAGCCCGAGGCTGGTTTTGCTTAGGAGGGGGGACCCCACGCATTTTTTTTTTTTTAAATGTAACACTTTCACACCCCTTACCACTGATAAACATGCACGGATCTTACGGATCCGTGCATGCCTATCAGAACACGGTAAAAAAATGCAGGTCTATTTTAAAACTGCTTTTTTTTACGATTTGTATTTATTCACGGCAGTGTTTGGCTATTGGCGGCAGTGTTTGTGAAATACAAATTTTAGTAAATGACCGAGTTCTATCAAATAACAGGCGTATTTGACCGATGGTGTATTCATTCGTATTTTTTTTCTTTGACTTCCAAAAAAATACGAATGCCCTCATCACTGCCGAGATTTGTGCTTAGTAAATTCCCGAGATGACACTTTGAAGAAAAAACACCAAATCGGTCAAAATCGGGAGCTTAGTAAATATACCCCTATGACGGGGCAAACATAACATTTGCAAAACTACACAGTATGAAATTGGGAGTGGGACATGCTAGTGCCAACATAAATCTGCACTCTATTTGTATGTTACCTGCCAAAACTTATTTTCACGATATGCCAAAATAACTGCATTTCCACCCTGTAATTTTAAGTTGATTTGTACCTAAATGATGTGTGTTAAGATGGCTAGATTCACAGTCAGTGGGGTATATTCAGTTGTGCAAAGAATTTTGGCCACCAAAAAATTGGCATAGCTCACAACCAATTTTGAACCAATGTTTACTGATCTGTCACATGCTCCACACTGTTGACGGACTGGGACACACACACGCACACACACCTGACAGATCACACACACACACACACACACACACACACACACACACACACACTGACTGATGGCATCTCGAAGACCAGCATGTTGAGAAAGTGGAAGACTCAGTCACACACAATATAAAAGTGTCATTTATCAAATTAATCGGCACAGTCTCCTTACATAGAAACATAGAATTTGACAGCAGATAAGAACCACTTGGCCCATCTAGTCTGCCCCATTTTTATCCTTTAGGTAATCTCAACCCTTTTTGAACCTTAATTCTCTGTAAGGATATCCATATGCCTATCCAAAGCATGTTTAAATTGCTCTACAGTCTTAGCCTCTACCACCTCTGATGGGAGGCTATTCCACTTATCCACTACCCTTTCTGTGAAGTAATTTTTCCTTAAATTTCCCCTGAACCTCCCCCCCTCCAGTCTCAGTGTATGTCCTCGAGTTCTAATACTTCTCTTCCTTTGAAGAATGTTTCCCTCCTGAACTTTGTTAAAACCCTTGGTATATTTGAAAGTTTCTATCATGTTCCCCCTTTCCCTTCTCTCCTCCAAACTATACATGTTAAGATCTTTTAGCCTTTCCGGGTAAGTTTTGTGATGTAGGCCATACACCATTTTAGTTATTCTTCTTTGTATTTGTATTTATATCCTTCTGGAGATATGGTCTCCAGAACTGGACACAGTATTCCAGATGAGGCCGCACCAATGACCTATACAGTGGCATTATTACTTCTCTTTTCCTGCTACTGATTCCTCTCCCTATGCAACCAAGCATCTGACTTGCCTTCCTCATTGCTTTGTTGCATTGCTTCCCTGCCTTTAAGTCACTTGAAATAGTGACTCCTAAATCCCTTTCCACCTCAGTAGTTTCCATTATAGTACTCTTGATACTATATTTAGGGATATATTCAATTAAAGTCGGATCCATTCAGACATGTATTTGTCGGAATGGATCCGACAACCCCTATTCAATACCCATCTTAATTCGACTTTTTCAAGTCGAATTAAGATGGGACGCAGAGGAGGAGAGGGGGGGCGAGCCGCGGGGGGGACAGCCGGCGGGCATACAGGAGACATCAGCGCTAAGATCAGCGCTACCATAGCGCTGCAGCAGGATGTCACTCACCTGCCCGACCTCACGGCAGCTTCCACCCGGCTCCAGTAGCTGCCGTGAAGTCGGGCGGGTGAGTGACATCCAGCTGCAGCGCTGATCTCCTGTATGCCCGCCAGCTGTCTCCCTGCGTCCCCCCCTCCCCCGCCTCCTCCGGGTCCATCTCATTCCGACATCATTTTGATGTCGGATTGAGATAGTCGAAAAGGGGGCCAAAACCTGTCGGATTTGGCCCCGTTTTCTACATCAACACGTGCCTCGACTTGTCGAAAAGCTCTGAATAGGTCGAATCAGGATTCGACCTTAAAAAGTCGAAAACTGACGTCTTTTCGACAGACGGCAGTTTTCGACTGCAATTGAATATACCCCATAGCCTTTGAGTTTTTGAGACCCAAGTGCATGATTTTGCATTAAACTGTAGTTGCCACGTTCTTGACCATTTCTCAAGCCTAGCTAGGTCATCAATCATTTGTTTTACCCCTCCCGGTGTGTCTACCCTGTTGGATATCTTTGTATCATCTGCAAAAAGGCATACTTTCCCTTCAATACCATTTGCAATGTCACCAACAAAGATATTAAAGAGAACTGGTCCAAGTACAGATCCCTGGGACACTCCACTGGTAACATTTCCCTCCATAGATTGCACACCATTTACTACAACTGTCTGTTTCCTTGTGCATCCAAGAATTGGTCTATGACATGCAGAAGCTGAGTGTTTGCAATTTGGTTCCTGGCCAAACGCGGACGTCTTTTTAAAGCAGCAATCATGTACAAGGCAAAGCCAGGTCTTGTAAATTTATTACTGGTTTAAAAAAAACGTCCAAGTTCAGGCAGTAACCTGTACCTCCGGCCAACTCTGACTTTATTACATCTGGCCAGAGGTATAACTAGGGTTTTTGGAGCCCAGGGCAAGATGAAGAGTGGCGCCCCCCCCCCCCCCCCCCCCCCAAAAAAAAAACCACCAAAGGGAGTATGTGCGCGCGTCGGGGAAAATGGGCGTGGCCGCGCACCTGAAGGGGTGTGGCCACTGAAAATGCCCTACAGTGCCAGATACATGCCCCACAGTGCCAGATACATGCCCCACAGTGCCAGATACATTCCCCACAGTGCCAGATACATGCCCCACAGTGCCAGATACATGCCCCACAGTGCCAGATACATGCCCCACAGTGCCAGATACATGCCCCACAGTGCCAGATACATGCCCCACAGTGCCAGATACATGCCCCACTGTGCCAGATACATGCCCCACAGTGCTAGTTACATTGCCCACAGTGCCAGTTACATGCCCCACTGTGCCAGATACATGCCTCGCCCCCCCCCCCCCCCCCCCGTCACTCACCACTTCCTTGCTCTGGCTCTGATATGTGAGGGGAGGAGAGTGCAGCGCCTCTCCTTCCCCTCACCGCTCCAGGTCTCCGGCGGCGGCTATGTGGCGCCGGTTCGCTAGCCAATCAGAGCTCGCGGACCGGCAGCAAATCAGGAGCCGGTCCGCAACCTCTGATTGGCTAACGCCGCCGGAGACCGGACACACGCAGCGGCGGTGAGGGGAGGGAGAGACGCTGCGCTCTCCTCCCCTCACATTGCGGCGAGTGGGGCATGATGCCCTGGCCGGCGGCGCCCACCTCTGCTGGGCCTGCCAAGGCGCCCAGGGCACGTGCCCCACTCACCCTACCCTAGTTACGCCTCTGCATCTGGCCCTATGTCTCTTGAAGTTGATATGTCATACAAAAAAAACAGCTCATGTGGGACACACATGAGTGTTTGTAGGCAACCCCCTCTCCCCCCCCCCTTTCCCACCCGTACCACCCACAAACCTAAAATCCTCCCAGCAACTGCCATAGTGACATATGCGCAGTGCAACTTATAGACATGTGCAGTGGCAAAAAATCGCTCCATAGCATAAAACATTGACATTGCATACATCACTGAGTCAGGCCCTTTGTACAGTAAAGAGATCATGCGTTTCACAGGTTCTCTAGACGATGCACATGAGAAACCCTTGTGTGCAGACTACATATGGTTTCCCTAGCTGCACCAGTATCACTTTATCATGTGCTATATGTAATGTAGACCAGTACATCATATTCTTCTCTTACTGCTGTAGGTTATGGGCCGCACACTGCAGAAAGATCCAGCTTAAAAAAGGTATGCTATCCCCATTATTACACACTAATTCCTGGCTGTAATGGTTAGTTGTGATACTGAGAATATCAAAGCGGACTTTTTACATGTAACAATGTATTATGTTAAATGTTGTGCAGCATGCGAGATGGTTACACATGGCAGGAGTGCCAATTTATCGCCAATTCTGATATTTACTATATAGTTATTTCTATCTATCTGTCTATCTAAACTCGGCAGTGGCAGTACACCAAAATATATATATATATATATATATATATATATATTAGTCTCAGATGTGGTGGCACTCCAGGGGACTTGAGTTAAATAACCAATAAAATAAGGTTCTGACGAAAGTTTAAAAGTAAATCGAAATGTTAACCGGCTGCATGGCGTGAGTCGCCTTATTTTATTGGTTATTTAACTCAAGACCCTTGGAGTGCCCCCACATCTGAGACTAATATATATATATATATATATATATATACAGGTTGAGTATCCCTTATCCAAAATGCTTGGGACCAGAGGTATTTTGGATATCGGATTTTTCTGTATTATGGAATAATTGCATACCATAATGAGATATCATGGTGATGGGACCTAAATCTAAGCACAGAATGCATTTATGTTACATATACACCTTATACACACAGCTTGAAGGTCATTTTAGCCAATATTTTTTATAACTTTGTACATTAAACAAAGTGTGTCTACATTCACACAATTCATTTATGTTTCATATACACCTTATACACACAGCCTGAAGGTCATTTAATACAATATTTTTAATAACTTTGTGTATTAAACAAAGTTTGTGTACACTGAGTCATCAAAAAACAAAGGTTTCACTATCTCACTCAAAAAAGTCCGTATTTCGGAATATTCCGTATTTCGGAATATTTGGATTTGGGATACTCAACCTGTATATATATATATATATATATTCACACACACAGGGTGGTTACCCGGCACTCATCACATCTGAAGTGGACTGCTTCGGTGCCCTCCTCGGGTATGGTGACCCGCATGCAGACAAATGAGTATAGAGGCGGCACTTACAAGTCTTTTCAATGCTTCTGCTTTAAAATTGTGTGATATATATATATATATATATATATATATATATACATACATACACAGTGGTGGCCAAAATTGTGGACACTTTTTGAAATTTGAATGTTTTTCAACTTTGAATGCTTATAAATACTGTTTAACTTCACGCAGTACAATATTCATATATCAAATGAAAGGAGAGTTAATGCTGAATTCAACACAATAAACAGAGGTCAAATATTTGCATTACAAGGCAAGTTATGCTACGTTCAGTCAGACAAAGAAGCACAGATGTGTGAGATTCAAGAAGCGGATTGTAGTAACAGCTACTACCAGCCAATCAGGTGTCGTTTATGAGCAGGTGCAAGGTCATGTTCAAAGGTGGGAAAGGTCAGTTTGGCTGTTTCATTTTGCAGAATAAAGTTGGTTACTGAACTGCAATTACGGTTGGATGTTTGTGTGTATTGTTTAGTGCTATTGACGGTGTAAAAAATAAATACAACAATGTCATCCAGGCATAGTGGTGACTGGTCACCCAGGAAGAGATCCAGGATTGTGGTGTTATGTGAAAATGGTCTTTCGTATGCAGCAATTGCGAGAGAAGTTGGTGTGAATGTGACAACATCAGGAGTACGAAAGTTTTGTTTACGCTATCAGGAAACACAATCTATACAAAACAAAGAAGGAAAACGCCGGAAAAAGTGCACAACAGCTGTTGATGATAGGAGAATAAAATGAATTTGCGTCAGGGACAGATGGATGTCATCTGCGGCCATTAGCAGTGAACTGAGTGCAACTGGTGTTTTTGTCAGTGCAAGAACAGTACAGAGAAGACTAACGGAGGTCCCGAAAAAAGCCATTCCTGAATAAAAAGCAGCGGCAGAAACAAATACAGTGGGCAAAAGAACACATTGCATGGACAGAAGGTCAGTGGAAACAGGTGATATGAGTGACGGAACTAAGATATCGATATTTGGTTATGTGAGACGTCGCATCGGGGAAGAGGTACATCCAGATTACATTCAAGCGCCAACAAAGAATCCTACAAGTGTTATGATCTGGGCATGTATGACAGCAGATGCTGTAGGCAGCTTTCATGTCATAGATGGCACACTGAACAGCAGAAAGTACATTGACACTATCCTACAATGAAAACTTCTACCTTCTATCAGGGATCTTTTTCCAGATAATGCCCCATTTTTTTCCCAGCAGGATTCAGCTCCCTGCCACACTGCACGGATATGCAAACAGTGGTTCATGGAGAATGACATACAGGTGCTGGGATGGCCAGGAAACAGCCCAGACCTGAACCCCATAGAACATTTGTGGTTCCATTTGAAAAAAACTGGTACATCTGAGGCGTCCATCCATCCAATAAAGGAGAATTAATTGAGGCTATAATTGTCTCATGGCACCACATAATAAAGAAGGTAGAGCTCCAAACATTGGTTGGCTCAATGCCACGTCGCTGTGCTGCTGTCTTGAAAAATAAAGGATACCCAACGAAATACTAATAGGACAGTGACATCATAAGTACACAGGGAATTTCACCCTAAGTGTTGTTTTCACTGCATAACTTCCCTTGTAATGCAACAGTGGTGGAACAGTTTTTATAAGTATTCGAAGTTGAAAAACATTCAAATTCCAAAAAGTGTCCACAATGTTGGCCACCACTGTGTGTGTGTGTGTGTGTGTGTGTGTGTGTGTGTATGTATATATATATATATATATATATATATATATATAAAAGCCCACTGTTTAGGACTGCAGCTGCCATAGATCAAACAAAGTTGTTAATTGCAGTAAAAGATTATCTGTTTGTGTTTGCAAAAAGAACCATAAACAGTAATTTTAGTACTATGATATTCCAATGAGGATTAATCCATCCGTTCATATCCAAATCCACTATTGGTTTATGGTATACCATATGTTAGTACTATAGCCTGTAATCTGCAGATTTGGATTTATTGTTAGATGATTCGTTTTGTTGTTAATATCAGTCAAATAGTCGTTAGAGGTATTCCAATAATGAAAATATCACTCTCTCCACTCATTCTATAAATTGTATGTCTCCTGCTGTATATCAGAGACTCCAATATTTTGTACTCTTAATTGTAGTAAGCTTCAGTTATTAAAGAGAGTTTATACAAACTGCAGCCAACAAGCACTGCAATACTGTGTGCCTTTTAGACCCTAGAAGTCTTATACCCCTTTTCCACTGTAGCACGGGTCGCAGCCGTGTCGCCTGACAACAGGGTCAAAAGGCCGGCGTGGCAAATGTCGACATATATTGTCAACACAAGTTTTGTTTTTTTTTTTACTTTTTCGTACTTTATCATCCACATGGACTACGATTGAGAATAGTAACCTTGCGCGAAGCATGGCGAGCGAAGTGGTACACTAATGGACTTGTTTGTGGCAGAAAAGTGACAAAACACCCCCAAAACTTTTTTTTTAAATAGGTGTCGACCATTTCCATGTGGACCTTTTGACCCTGTCAACCTTTTCTACTATCTACCTATTCCATGTCGACCTTTTGATCCTGACAGCCTTTTGTTCCTGACGACGTAATACATGTTGACCATTAGTGGTCGACCTGTTGGCTGTAGACCTTTTTAGTGTAGATCCACAACCAGAAAGCCTCTTAGAAGCAGCGCTTTTTGCAAGGACCAACTCAATACGTGGTCCGGCTAGCAGGCTTCCTGTAGCAGTTGGCGTGTGCTGGCCGAGTGCCGTGCAGCACAATCTCACTCTGCCATTGTGCAGTGTCCGCTGCCGCTGTCTCGCGATAGGGGGAGAGATAGGGTACGCCGGTGTATTTTGCTGGCTGCTATGGGCTAGTCATTACGTAATTCGGCAGCTCCCAGTGCAGAGTGGAGAGGTTGTTTCTGCAGACGTCACTAATGGGGGAAGAGCTTGATGAGTTTCTCAGCCTGTTAGAAGGGTCATTTTCATCAGGTAGTATGCCACAGAACCGCCTCTGCAATTAAATGGTTAAAAGAAAAAAATAAGTCACCCATTTTTGTTGGCACAACTAGTTTCTTTTTGGCAGAGTGATATACAGGGTAGAAATTCATTTAAAGTTTAAGAGCAGTATCCAATTAGCATCAATAATTTGCCACGGCTAATTGATCCCTCGGGGGCTATCCAATTAGCCCTAAAAGCTGGCAGATATCGGAGAGTATTTTTTACCTGAATAGAATTTTTTCTGGACAAAAAATGAGAAATAATTAGATAGGTTGAAAACATCGTCAATAATGTAAAAAACAAAAATAGTAATTGTAAAGTTAACTGCGTGCAAAAACCTTAAGGGGAAAAAATACCAGTCCAGCCATTAAGGTTAAAGCAGTGCAGGAGGATATAGAAGAAATAACTGAAGATAATATTAGGTGGACTTTGGGTTAAACGTGTATATTTTAGAGGAGGAAGCGTAAGTAATTACCAATGTTGGTAATGGGGTTTTCCACACAAAGCTGGATATTACCAAAATGCTGCCTCTTTGAGCTTACAGTTCCTCACTCCACCTCTGTATACATGGCTGGAGTTTTTGTCATTGCTGTATATAGAGGGTGGTCTTCAGTATGCCGGCGGTCGGGCTCCCGGCGACCAGCATACCGGCGCCGGGAGCCCGATAGCCGGCATACCGACACTTATTCTCCCTCGTGGGGGTCCACGACCCCCCTGGAGGGAGAATAAAATAGTGTGGCGCACGTAGCGCGCCACCGTGCCCGTAGCGTGGCGAGCGCAACGAACCCTCAAGGGGCTCATTTGCGCTCGCCACACTGTCGGTAAGCCGGCGGCCGGCCTCCCGGCGCCGGTATGCTGGTCGCCGGGAGGCCGGCCGCCGGGAGATCGTAGTGAACCCGGCAGGGACAGCAAGCTTGTGCATTGCAAGGTGTACAGTATATAGAACACATGCTATGGGAGCATGAATGAATGGCATTTGTAGCATTGTCTATAATATACAGTCATTTAAACATTCAGGGGAGAACTGTTTCTCCCAGTTTGGTTCTCAACCTATTATTTCTATTTAAAGGATAACACTCCCTTTAGTAGAATCCTCCTTAATAAAACATGTCTCCCAAATATATCAGAGATCTCTGTTGAAAAGCTATGAGTAACAAAGGGGCCCATTTATCAAACAATATTTGCTATTTGCGGCTATTTGGGTTAGCTGCAAATATGAAGTATCCCTGCAATGAATGTAGTAGGGACAGCAGGAGGTATCTGATACCTGCTGCGATCCCACTATTCCTGTCTGCAGCCACATCCCTATAGGTTTCTATAGGGGAATGCAATACTGCCAGATGCCTCAATATCCGGAAATGCGAAGCATCCCCGATATTGGTCCCACCATCTGAAGATGGCAGTAGCCCATCTTAGCCTATGGGCTACACACCACTTATGCAGCTGGCAGAGGGTTTTCCCAGAATCCTCCCCACAAGTGGCCGCTGTGCGTGTGCGGTCAGCGGGGACTGCACATGCGCAGCACCCTGGCACTACACTCAGCACTTCACAAGGATAGTCTTCTTTCGGAGCCCTGTCCCTGCCTGTGCCGGATGATACAGTACATCTGGCTGATGCAATGTGATCCTGGGTGCTAATGTCATGCCCAGATCGTATTGCAAATGCCATCAATTGTAAATGGGCCCCTTAGTGATTATTTATTTATTTATTTATTTATTAACAGTTTCTTATATAGCGCAGCAAATTCCGCTGCGCTTTACAATTTGAAATAACAATTACAAACTGGGTGATAACAGTCATAGAGGTAGGAAGGCCCTGCTCGCAAGCTTACAATCTATAGGCATATGTACATAAGGAAAGGTGCTATCTATTGCATAGAATGAGAAGACATGTGAGGATATGTGTGGACTGTACAGAGTGGATGTAATTTAATAGCAAGGTTTATGAAAGTTATGTGGGCGGTTCAGGAATTTGATACGCTTGCCTAAAGAGGTGAGTTTTGAGGGAACGCTTGAAGGTTTGGAGACTAGAGGAGAGTCTTATTGTGTGTGGTAGGGCATTCCACAGAGTGGGTGCAGCCCGATGAAAGTCCTGCAGTCGTGAGTGGGAGCGAGTAATGAGTGTGGATGAGAGACGCAGGTCTTGTGAAGAGCGCAGAGGTCGGGTGGGGAGATATTTTGTGATAAGCGAAGTGATGTACGTTGGTGTAGTTTGATTAATGGCCTTGTGTGTGAGTAAAAGTATTTTATATTGAATGCGGTAGAATACAGGTAACCAATGGAGGGACTGACAGAGTGGATCTGCAGACGATGAACGTCTAGCGAGGAAGATAAGCCTCGCCGCTGCATTCAGAATGGATTGTAGTGGTGAGAGTCTCGTTTTGGGAAGACCAGTTAGGAGACTATTGCAATAATCAATGCGGGAGATAATGAGAGCGTGGATTAGAGTTTTAGCAGTGTCTTGTGTAAGGTATGGTCGTATTTTGGATATGTTTTTTAGATGCATGTAACATGATCTTGAGACAGATTGAATGTGGGGAACAAAGGACAGATCAGAGTCAAGGATGACACCTAGGCAGCGAGCTTGTGGGGTAGGGTAGATAGTCGAGTTTTCAACAGTGATAGAGATATCAGGTTGGTACCTACTATTGGCCGGTGGAAATATAATTAACTCTGTCTTTGAAATATTAAGTTTGAGGTGGCGAGATGTCATCCAGGATGAGATAGCAGAAAGGCATTCAGTGACACGGTCCAGTACAGATAGGGACAAGTCAGGGGAGGATAGGTAGATTTGAGTATCATCTGCGTACAGATGATACTGAAAACCAAAAGAGCTGATTAGTTTACCAAGAGATGAGGTATAGATAGAGAAAAGCAGAGGACCCAAGACTGAACCTTGCGGTACTCCAACTGAAAGAGGTAGCGAAGAGGAGGTAGATTCAGAGAAGCGAATACTGAAGGAGCGATTAGATAGGTACGAGAGGAACCAAGAAAGCGCTGTGTCTTTAAGACCTAGGGATTGTAGTGTCTGTATGAGAAGAGAGTGGTCTACAGTGTCAAATGCAGCAGATAGATCTAGAAGAATAAGTAGTGAGTAGTGGCCTTTAGACTTCGTAGTGACCAAATCATTAACCACTTTAGTCAGTGCCGTCTCTGTGGAATGTTGGGAACGGAAGCCTGACTGAAGTGGGTCCAACAGAGTGTATGAGTTAAGAAAGTGTGTGAGTCGAGTGTAGGCAAGTCTCTCAAGTAGCTTAGAGAGACAAGGGAGCTGAGAGATAGGGCGGTAGTTTGAGAGAGCATTAGGGTCAGAATTTTGTTTTTTTAAAATGGGAGTAATAACTGCATGCTTGAAGAGTGAAGGAAAAATACCAGTAGAGAGAGAGAGATTACAGATGTTAGTTAAGGTAGGGATGAGCACCAGAGACAGAGCTTTACTTATTTGTGAGGGTAAAGGATCAAGAGGAGAGGTAGTAGAGAAGCAGGATGAGAAGAGTGATGATACTTCATCTTCATTTGTGGGATCAAATGAAGAAAGAGTGCCAGAGGGTTCAGGTAAAGAACGGAGCAGGTCACTGGCTGCCGAAGAGCATACCATTTCATCTCGGATCTTATCAATCTTCTCCTTGAAGTAGGAAGCAAGATCCTGTGCCTTGATAGTGGCTGGTGGGGTAGGTGCGGGAGGATTCAGAAGTGATTTAAATGTATTAAAGAGTCGTTTGGGGTTAGAGGCTTGAGCAGAGATAAGAGTTTGGAAATATGTTTGTTTGGCAATGTCCAGGGTATTTTTATAAGAATGGTAGACTGTCTTATATGTGAGGAAGTCACTTGAAATACGAGATTTACGCCACTGACGTTCAAGTTTTCGTGTGAGTTTTTGTAGTTGTCTTGTTAATTTGGAGTGCCATGGTTGACATCTAGGCCTACGTGGAGTGTGATGGGTAGCTGGAGCCACTTCATCAAGGGCTAGTTCTAGAGTCTTATTAAGGTGTGATACAGCCATCTCAGGAGAGGTGAATGCAGAAATAGGTGAAAGCAGTTGTTGGAGTGAAGTGGAAAGTTCTTGAAGATTAATTGTGTTAATATTTCTGCGAGTTTGAGGAAGATTGGAGAACTTCCGCAACACAGGGTTTGAATTAACAGAGGAAAGCATGCAGGTGATAAGGTTGTGATCTGATAGGGGGAAAGGAGTGTTAGTGAGTTCAGAGATGGAGCATAGTCTGGTGAATACTAGATCAAGGCAGTGGCCCGCCTGATGAGTAGAGGAGTCAGTCCATTGGGAGAGGCCAAGAGAGGAGGTTAGAGAGAGTAGTTTGGAGGCATGCGCAGCAGATTTTGGACAATCAATAGCAATATTGAAATCACCCATGATAATGGTGGAGATGTCAGAGGATAGAAAGTGAGGCAGCCAGGCAGAAAAATCTTCCAAAAATTGTTTTGGATGCCCAGGTGGGCGGTAGATAGCTGCAACACGCAGAGAGAAAGGAGAGTAAACCCTAATGGAATGTACTTCAAATGATGTAAATGTGAGTGATGGAACCTGTGGTAGAACAGTATATGCAAAAGATTGTGAAAGTAAAAGTCCAACTCCTCCTCCTTTATGGTTATCGGGTCTGGAGGTGTGTGTAAAGTGGAGACCACCATGTGCCAGTGCTGCAGGGGAGGCTGTGTCAGATTGTGTGAGCCAGGTTTCTGTTATAGCCAGCAGATTGATGTTGTTAGATATGAAGAGGTCATGGATAGATGTTAATTTGTTACAAACAGAGCGTGCATTCCATAAGGCACATTTTAGTGATCTGGAGGGTGATGGAAGACATGTGATGTTTATGAGGTTAGCTGGATTTCTATGTTGCTGTGAATCAGGTGAATGCGAGTGATGCAAGTGGCAGGGTCCTGGATTTGGTGAAATGTCACCAGCTATCAGAAGCAGAAGAGAGAGATAAATGTGGGTGTCAGAGGTTTGTGAAAGTTTTTTTATGGTGAGAGGTTGTAGAGGTTATTGTCAATGAGTATAGGGAAGTAAAAAGCTCATGAGTGCTAATAAGAGGGGAGTGTAGAATTGAGGGGGCAATATGTACAGAGGGCTGAGTTGCTGGGAGACTGAATGATGCAATGGCCTTTATGAATACTCCATGAAGAGCAATGCAGAAAATCAATTTGTGGAACATAGTTAGTTTGAGATGAAACCAGTGTTTTCTAGGCTGAGAGTGTAGGGTTTTACCTGTTCAAGTTAAAAGTGCAGGTGCCTATTTACTGGTGGTGTTCTGCTGTATGTTAACTGTGCATTATAGAGCAAAGTGACAAACAGGTATGTACAATCACATGTAAATCACAATGTATATAGTTGTCTACCAAATTGGTTGCATTTTGTTCTTAGAGGTCATGAGGTTTTTAGTTGATAAAATTTTACATACGCTGAAATACACAGATGATTGGGAATGAAAGGATAGGATGATGTTTTCTGTTTTGTCGGTGGGTTGTTTCCGTATGTTTTCGTCCTGGTAAGTCCTGGGTAAGTCTATATTGTAATATTTTCATAACCCTTTTAAAAAAAGCCCTTATAATAAAGCCCTGTTCAGCCGGCTGTTGTTCAGCCAGGCATCTTTCCTTATGAATGGTAAGTATCCATGTGTCTCTAGTAATTGCAATCAAGGCCTAACATCCCACCCCCGTTTACAGAGCATGCCATAAAACTCAGCTAAAACAAATACTAAGATAGCAGTTAACAACTATATAAAGTTGCAAGACAGTTTCATCCTACAATACAATGAATATAGCATATAATATACAAATTGACAGTGTAGATTACCTAGTTATATTAACACTATCACTGATGCATATATATTCTCAGCAGATCCAAAATGCAAAGTAGTGTAGATTACCTAGTTATATTAACACTATCACTGATGCATATATATTCTCAGCAGATCCAAAATGCAAAGTAGTGTAGATTACCTAGTTATATGGCAGTGATGCAAATCAGTCTCCTAGTTTCTGTACATAAAGTTTCCACTAAAGGTGCTGTTACCCTTTTAGCATGTCTGCATATTATTTGCTGTTGGTTTAGTAGCTCTGACTGGGTTTTTATGTTTTTGTTTTGTTTTTAATTTTTATCTATAATGTGCTCTGAGAATATACAGTAGCTATGGCCCAGATTTATCAAACCTTGGAGAGTGATACATTGCACAGTGATAAAGTGCCAACCAATCAGCTCCTAACTGCCATTTTTCAAACCCAGCCTGCAGCATGGCAGTTAGGAGCTGATTGGTTCGCATCTTATCACTGTGCAATTTATCACTCTCCAAGGCTTGATAAATCTAGGCATACATCTTTACAGGTAAGAGTGCTCCTGGAATTGTATGTGCAGATTGCTAATTGCCTGTGGCATGAACTGGCTTACTGGGAAAACTTTATTCACAAAATACTGCATTACCCTTTTGGCAGATGTAAACCAAAAAAACAAAGTATTTAATGTAAAAAGTTAAGTTTTTAAATGTTTGCTTGCCTGTAGGCTTTATAATTCTAAATATCCATAATGTAGTCTCTTCTCATATTCAGACAATTCGGCCAATCAGGTGTATAACTATCAGCCGTGTGACCACCCAGATCACCCATGTGACAGCACGTGTCCTTGCATCATGACGCAGAACTTCTGTGAAAAATTCTGTCAGTGCAACCCTGACTGTAAGTAACACCATAGAGCAACATTGCAGTACAAGGCATTGTACAGACTGATTCTTTTTCTATCTGTGAAAATGAGATTAGCATTTATTTTATAATTATGTTTTCACAAAGCAAAAAAAATATTTGGAGTGTTTTTTTCTTAACAATGCTATGTAAGTCTGGCCATAACCTAAGGGATTCACCAGGGAAGGGTACATTCTTAAATTACATATAGTAAGTACATTTGCTTCCTATGTAATAGTCTGGCTATTTTATTCTTTTCCCATTTCAAATATTCCAGAAATGACATTTCCCTAGATGTAGTTATGTGATATATTTTTTGATCAGATGGAATAATAGAACTATACTGTACTACAAAAGTCTGCATTGTAACAGCTGACACCCTGCATGCTCCTTGGTCCTTTATAAATAGGCTAGCCTCATCTGTTCCCCCGTAGGTCAGAACCGCTTCCCTGGTTGCCGATGTAAGACGCAGTGTAACACTAAGCAGTGCCCTTGTTACCTGGCTGTACGAGAGTGTGACCCTGATCTCTGCCTCACATGTGGTGCCGCTGAGCACTGGGACTCAAAGACTGTGTCATGCAAGAACTGCAGCATTCAGCGGGGCCTGAAGAAGGTGCGTAACTAGCCAGTACAAGAAAGTACTGTGTGAAAATAACTGATGAACAGACCTAGTTTTTGAAAGGTATTTTACAGTTATCAGCCGCAGTCTTTTCTTATTGTTGTGGATGCTATATTTCCATATATAGGCCCTCTGCTGCCATTGCTGTATATAGAAAACATTCAGTCCCCTTTTATGCCCATATGTGTATCTGCTGGAATATTCAGACCAGACTTTGACCATTTCAAAACCTTGTGTTACAGTAAGTGGCTTGAAATAATCCCCAATCTGCCTGTAGACAGCTTGTTGCTATATCAGTAGGGCTTAGTCCATAGACCAGGGGTCAGGGAACTTTTTTACTTTTTACCCCAAAATATATTTAGAATCGCCGACGTTACCCCCTTGATTTGAAAGGAAGGAAATCATGTATTATTGTGCATATATACTGGTTATCACTGTTTATATGGCATTTCTGAGATACATTCTGAGATATAGATTATTTCTATTTATTTATTTTGCATTATTTTCACCAATTATTTTTTGGCAAGGATGGGGTTAATTAACACTTTCTCCCCAAAACACCAGAATGAATGTAAGAAGGGGGGGGGGGACACGACTTTTAGGAGACAGATGGTCACATGCTCACCTCAGTAATGTCAGTGGGAATTTCCCACTGTTATGTGTGGGCCACTGTCTGATCCTGTGGAACTCCGTCAGCGGTCAGCCACAGAACACTTCAAGTTCTGTGTGTGGGTTGGCGGGCCACGGGCGGGAGGACAGGACAGCACGGGATGGTAGGGCGTGAGGGAGCACGGTGTGACCTCAGCACGCCACACCGCAGCCAGGAACACAGCACAGGCCGGCCAGGAGCACAGCGCAGGGTGGCCAGAAGCACAGGTCAAGGCGGCCAGGAGGGAGCGTGGTGTGACGTCAGCATGTCACATCGTGAGCTGGACGGGGCTGTGTCTCAGCAGCGCGACCGTCCATTACCCCCAGGAATTTTATTTTTACCCCATTTGGGGTAATTTACCCCTGTTCCCTGACCACTGCCATAGACAGTACTAAGGGCCTAATTCAGACCTGATTGTAGCAGCAAATTTGTTAGCAGATGGGCAAAACCATGTGCACTGCAGGGGAGGCAGATATAACATGTGCAGAGAGAGTTAGATTTGGGTGGGGTGTGTTCAAACTGAAATCTAAATTGCAGTGTAAAAATAAAGCAGCCAGTATTTACCCTGCACAGAAACAATATAACCCACCCAAATCTAACTCTCTCTGCAAATGTTATATCTGCCCCACCTGCAGTGCACATGGTTTTGCCCAACTGCTAACAAATTTGCTGCTGCGATCAGATCTGAATTACCTCCTAAGTCTAGAGCAGTTTTAACGCAACACATCATTTTACTGCAGAAATGTAAAAACAGGATTAACTTATCTTTTAAACTGAGATATCTCGGTCATTGCTGAGTTGCTGCCATAAGAATAAGTTACAGTGTATTTGTTCTCTTTTCCTGAACTTATGATGCAGCTGTCTTGATCAATACGTTTCCTTTCCTTCTGTAGCATCTGCTGCTGGCTCCCTCGGATGTTGCTGGATGGGGAACTTTCATTAAGGAGTCTGTTCACAAGAATGAGTTTATCTCAGAGTATTGTGGAGAGGTTAGTAAGCTACTATATCATTAATAAACTATACCAATCATGAAATGGTTGGTTGCCATTAGATTTCCTTTAATGGATATGGGGTTCATCAGCTGCATAGGACATTCTAGATGTACGTTTATTGTCAAGAACAGCCTCTACGTAATGTTGTTTATTATACAGAGCTTTCTTTCTTTATAATGTTTATAAGTAGCATTTATACACACAGAGGGTGACTAGTGCCAGCGATGGCAAACTTCCAGGTCATACACCCAGCAAACAGAGGAGCTTTTAATTCCACCCCCATAATGAACATTGGCATAGAACTTTGGGGCAGATGTATTAACCTGGAGAAGGCATAAGGAAGTGATAAACCAGTGATGACTGCAAGGTGATACACGCACCAGCCAATCAGCTCCTAACTGTTAATTTACATATTGGAGCTGATTGGCTGGTGCATGTATCACCTTGCATTTATCACTGGTTTATCACTTCCTTATGCCTTCTCCAGGTTAATACATCTGCCCCTTTATTAGGTGCATGACATATAATGGAACTAATACATTTATTATAGGTTTATGCAGACATACGTCATACATTATAATGGTGATCATAAATAGGAGTACTACTGTCCTTAAAAATATATTGTCTGTTATCAAAATTACTGTAAGGATTAATATTTCTGTGTTTAGCTGATTTCCCAAGATGAAGCAGATCGGCGAGGAAAGGTTTATGATAGATACATGTCCAGTTTTCTTTTCAATCTTAACAATGGTAAGTTCTGCCTAACTCCCATTGCTAGAAACTGTACACACGTCACATTCAACCCTTCCCTTTTGCTGGTATGTGTTGCATCAATCATCTTATGCTCATAAGATCGTTGAGTATATGGATGTAGTTTTGGATCGAACTGGGGCATCTTGCGTCCTTGTTGTCTCTCTGACCGCCTGGGAATTGTCAGACAAACTATGTTCAAGTCTTCCCTGGTCAGATTATGGCAACGTTTCATAAGATTTACTCTCTGATTTATGTCCTGATGTAAGTGTGCAATTCATTATATACAGAGAGCAAAGGTTTCTCAATAGGCATCCCTTCTGTTCTAGGGACAGATTCTCTGCTGTGCAGCCTTCTGCAGAAGACGGGGCTGTATTTATTATAAAATCAGTTTCTCCAGTACCTACTTGCAGACCAGTTATCCATTATATTGTAAGCTCTCTCATTAGCAGGGCCCTGCATTCCTTTTGGTTTTATGTCTGCATTAACGTTGCCTACTTTATTTGTCCCTGTTTCATTAATGTCTCACTGTTCAGCTCTTCGGAACACTGTGGCATCTTACAAATCTATGGTGATAATTCCTAAGTCAACTTGGCTACTGGTAAACAGAGTTGTCAGGGGAGGGGGGTTATAGAGACGATTAGAGAAACCTGTAAATATGGGTTCGCTATGTAATAACGCCACCCGGGATGCCGGATGTCACTATCCCGACATCGGCATCCTGAGCGTTGGGATGCAGGCAGGGTGGTGAGGGTAACTAAGCCCCTTGCAGACACCATAGAGGGGGAATCACCTACCTCGCCGGTATGGTGGCCCCGTCATCTGTATTGTGACTGCCGGGATCCCGACTGTCGTTACGCTAACCGCATACCATAAATTTACCCTGCCGCAGAGAGATTAGATGATGGAAGTTCGCTCACATATCCAAGATGCTTGTGAGAAATTGATTTTACTATAAATCCACACTGACCCTATGTCTAAAGTTTTCCAGTATGATTTTCCTTCTGAAGTTATAAAGAAACATTTATTGTACAGACAGGTTTTCAGTACATTATGTGTGCAGCTACAGTAAACAGCCCATTTTAAGCACTAGTCTTACTGACTTTGTACTGAAAATCCCACTTTGCTTCTGTCTGCACCATTCCATGTCCATCCTGCAGATAGAATGACTTTACTTTCTGTTGCTACATTTGTTTAGAGAGAATGCGAGATCAGAGAGGACCTTTGATGACCACTCATGGCTGCCTCCTGTGTGTAAACATAGTTGTGGTCTGCTTCAGAAATATGGTTACCCAAAGGCAGTACATAAAGACAGAGAATATCTTCTCATTAAGTTTCCTACACAACACAGGCAATGGGCGACTCGTTTTTTCTTTTCTGCCAGGTTCTGTAGGGGAGATTCTGTCAGCCTGTAAAAACATAATCCATGAGACTGTACATTGCCTAATCAGAAATAATGTTTTTTATCTGTTTTTCCAAACTACTTAGTTACTTTCTGTTTTATTAAAATACATATTGCAGTGCATTGATTTGTATAGAAAATTTAGTGCAAAAATTCCGGATATGTCCACTTACAGTCAGTACATCTTGCCTCCCTGCATATTAAACAACCCTTCCAGTCATGACGTCTTTTTGTGCGACTTTCTCCATTAAAATGCGTCTTCTTCACAAAACAATGTGAATAGGACGCACAAGCAGCTTATGCTGATTAAAATGATATGCAGCATACCTATATTCTGTTTGCATCTGTGGCTGCTCTTGCATATGAAATGTTTACAATGTTTTCCCAGAAAAAAGCTGTAATGTAGCATTCCATATGCAGATACAGCCACAGAAGCACACAGAATATAGACATGCCTTATTTCATTTTAATCAGCAGCGTCTGCTCGTATGCCATATTTGCATTGTGATGCGAATAAAACACATTTTCGGGAAAAAGACGCCCAACCCTGAGTTGCACCTGACCTGTCAGCTCACTCACGCCAGGCATCTCCCACTATGTGGCGTATTGAGGCAAGATGTAAAATGACACATCTGTAATACAAAATACTTGTATGTGATTCTCCACATAATGTGTTCCACCATTATACATAGTGGAGCTGATTCAGTCACACACAAGTCAGCCTCATTGCTTCCACAGAATATAAATGCAGATCTTGTATTCAGAGTTTGCTATACTGCCCCTATATATCCGCCAGCGAAGTGAGCTATCACTATCATTGCGCATTGTTTGCTCACCTCTGTATAACTGACAAATCCCCTACACACCCATGACATGCAAGGGCAGGATGCATACTGTATGCTCAGTTCTGGGCATGCTGAGTGTGACCAATAGTAAGAGCCGTCCAGGGTGTATTGTTTTGACTTTTCATTGTTTCTCCTGGACAGATTTTGTTGTGGACGCTACAAGAAAAGGAAATAAAATTCGTTTTGCAAACCACTCTGTGAATCCTAACTGTTACGCTAAAGGTGTGTATTACTGCTAGTGCATTAGTAGCTAAGATGCTCTGTGACTCTGCACTAAATATACTAGGGATGTATTATGTACTTACAAGACAGGAAAGCTCTTTGATCCCCAGCATACTCTTGCATACACAGCATAAGTGAATGTATGAGTTTTACATGCACCCAAAGTTATCAAGCGCCAACATATTTAGTTGTCTTATCTATAAGCAAATCGCATATATAAATAACTTTTCTCATACGTCCTAGAGGATGCTGGGGACTCCAAAAGGACCATGGGGTATAGACGGGATCCGCAGGAGACATGGGCACTTTAAGACTTTAAATGGGTGTGAACTGGCCCCTCCCTCTATGCCCCTCCTCCAGACCTCAGTTAGATCCTGTGCCAAGAGAGACTGGACACACACCAGGGGAGCTCTCCTGAGTTTCTCTGAAAAAATACTTCTTTTAGGTTTATTGTTTTCAGGGAGCACTGCTGGCAACAGGCTCCCTGCTTCGTGGGACTGAGGGGAGAGAAGCAGACCTACTTCTGTGAGTTAAAGGCTCTTCTTCTTAGGCTACTGGACACCATTATTAGCTCCAGAGGGTCTGATCACTTGGTATAGCCTAGCTGCTCGTTCCCGGAGCCGTGCCGTCGTCCCCCTCACAGAGCCAGAAGAAAGAAGCCGGGTGAGTAACCGAAGCAAAGAAGACTTCATTACAGACGGCAGAAGACTTCAGTCTCGGAGGTACTGCGCAGCGGTCGCACTGCGCGCCATTGCTCCCACACATAAGCAGCACTACATGGGTGCAGGGCGCAGGGGGGGCGCCCTGGGCAGCAATAATACCTCAAATTCAGCCTGGCAAAAGTAGTATACAGTGCATAGACACTGTATACTGACCCCCGCCAGTATTTTAAAAAATAGAGGGACATAAGCGCGGCATGAAGGAGGCTGGGCTTGGTCCTTCCAGCTCTACTCAGCACCATTTTCTCTCCACTGTGAGCTGCAGAGACGCTGGTCCTGGCCTCCTACACTTCTGTCACATGTAACAGGGTGCTAAACGGGGGGGGGGGGGGGGGGGCACAGCAAATTTTGGTGTTGATTATTATTTTAAACAGTGCTGACAGGTCTGGGGCATTATTATATACTTTCAGACCAGGTTGGGCGCTGGGTGTGAGCTGGCAAACTCCCTCTGTGTTCCTCTGATAGGCCTTATTGTGGGTCTGTCCCCTATAGCCGCTGTGATAGTGGTGTCGGTACGAGTGTCGACATGTCTGAGGCTGAAGGCTCTTCCCAGGAGGAGGCTGGTGTGGGGACAGAACAGTGTGGGGGAGTGAATCTGTCGACACCGCCGACTGCTGATTGGGCAAATATGTTGAGTGCCTTGAATGCAAATGTGGCTTTATTAAATAAGAGATTGGATAAATCTGAGGCTCAGAACCAAACATGGAGACAATACATGGAAGATGCTTTATCCCAAACGCAGTCTCCCTCAGGGTCACAGAAACGTCCGTTTACCCAAATAGCAAACACAGATACCGACACGGATTCGGATTCCAGTGTCGACTATGGTGATGCCAGGTTGAATGCTAAACTGGCTAAGAGCATTCACTACATGATTGTGGCAATAAAAGAAGTGTTACATATCACGGAAGACCCTGCTGTTCCTGAGACAAGGGTCTGTATGTTTAAAGGAAAGAAACCTCCGGTAACGTTTCCTCCCTCTCATAAACTGAACACTCTTTTTGAAAAGGCTTGGGAAAATCCTGACAAAAAGTTGCTGATTTCCAAGAGAATTATTATGGCATACCCGTTCCCCTCTGAGGATAGGACTAAGTGGGAGTCAACCCCCAATGTGGACAAGGCTCTAGCACGGGCTGTCCAAGAAGGTGGCGCTTCCGTCCCCTGACACGGCAGCCCTAAAGGATCCTGCAGATCGTAAGCAGGAAACTACTTTGAAATCTATTTACGCCACTACGGGTACCCTGCTCAGACCTGCAGTAGCATCGGCATGGGTGAGTAGTGCAATTGAAAAGTGGGAGGATAACTTATCATCTGACTTGGACACCCTGGATAGGTATAGCATTCTTTTGACACTGGGTCATATCAGGGACGCTGCAGTCTATCTAAGGTAGGCTGCGAGAGATATTGGTCTCTTGGGATCAAGGGCCAATGCCATGGCAATCTCGGCTAGGAGAGCGTTATGGTCTCATCAATGGAATGGTGATGCTGACTCTAAGAAAACTATGGAGTCTCTACCGTATAAAGGTGGTGTATTGTTTGGTGAAGGCCTTGCTGATTTGGTATCTACGGCTACCGCGGGTAAGTAATCTTTTCTACCGTATGTTCCTGCACAACAAAAGAAAACGTCTCTTTATCAGCTGTAGTCCTTTCGGTCTAATAAATTCAAAAAAAGGACGAGGGTCCTCCTTCCTCCTTCCTTGCTGCTAGAGGTAGGGGAAGAGGAAAAAAGTCGCCGGCTGTGGCAAGCTCCCAAGAGCAGAAGTCCTCCTCGGCCGCTGCCAAATCCACCGCATGACGCTGGGGCTCCACTGCTGGAGTCCACTCCGGTGAGGGCACGTCTTCAACTCTTCAGTCAGGTCTGGGCTCGTTCGGCCCTGGACCCTTGGGTGCTAGAAATAGTGGTCCAAGGATACAAACTGGAGTTTCAAGACGTGCCCCCTTACCGATTTTTCAAATCGGACTTACCAGCTTCTCTTCCAGAAAGGGAGGTAGTATGCGCTGCGATACAAAAGCTGTGTCTACAGCAAGTTATTGTCACAGTCCCCCCGTCACAACGGGGAGAAGGTTTTTATTCAAACCTGTTCGTTGTCCTGAAGCCGGATGGCTCGGTCAGACCGCTTCTGAACCTAAAATCCCTCAATTTCTTTCTAAAAAATTCAAATTCAAGATGGAATCTCTCCGAGCAGTAATCTCCAGTCTGGAAGGGGGGGATTTTATGGCGTCGGTCGACATAAAAGATGCCTACTTGCATGTCCCAATATATCCTCCACATCAAGCATTCCTGAGGTTTGCTGTTCAGGATTGTCATTACCAGTTTCAGACGTTGCCGTTTGGTCTTTCCACGGCTCGCGAGGGTTTTCACCAAAGTAATGGCGGAAATGATGGTGATCCTGGCGTACTTGGATGATCTCCTGATAAAGGCGAGATCAAAGGAGCAGTTACTAAGAAACGTTGCGCTCTCCCTGACAGTCCTGAAACAACATGGTTGGCTCCTAAATTTGCCAAAGTCACAGTTGGTTCCGACAACACGGCTGTCATTCTTGGGCATGATCTTAGACACGGAACTGCAGAGAGTGTTTCTCCCAGTAGATAAAGCTCTGGAAATCCAGAACATGGTCAAGGAGATTCTGAAACCGGCAAGTGTGTCGATTCATCAATGCACGCGGGTGCTGGGGAAGATGGTGGCAGCATACGAAGCCATTCCGTTTGGCAGATTCCATGCCAGGGTGTTTCAGTGGGACCTGTTGGTCAAGTGGTTCGGGTCTCACCTGCACATGCACCGGAAAATAAGCCTATCCTCCAGGACCAGAGTATCTCTCCTGTGATGGCTCCAAAGTTCTCACCTCCTGGAGGGGCGCAGGTTTGGGATCCAGGACTGGGTCCTGGTGACCACAGATGCAAGTCTCCGAGGCTGGGGAGCAGTCGCATGGGGAAAATTTCCAGGGAAAATGGTCAAGCCAGGAAGCTTGTCTGCAAATAAACATTCTGAAATTGAGAGCCATCTACAACGGCCTTCTACAAGCGGACCATCTTCTTCGCGGTCTGCCCGTCCTGATTCAGTCAGACAACATTACAGCAGTGGCGTACATAAACCGCCAGGGTGGAACAAAGAGCAGAGCGGCGATGGTCGAGGCCACAAAAGTTCTCCGCTGGGCGGAAAAACATGCAAGCGCTCTGTCAGCGGTCTTCATTCCGGGCGTGGACAACTGGGAAGCAGACTTCCTCAGCAGACACGGTCTTCATCCAGGAGAGTGGGGTCTGCATCAAGAGGTCTTTGCAGAAGTGACAAGTCGTTGGGGAATTCCTCAAATAGACATGATGGCGTCTCGCCTCAACAAGAAGCTTCAGCGGTATTGTTCCAGATCAAGGGACCCTGAAGCCAGTGCAGTGGACGCCCTGGTGTCACCGTGGGTGCTTCAGTCGGTATATGTATTCCCTCCGCTTCCACTCATTCCAAAGGTGATAAGGATCATAAGAAGAACAAGGGTTCAGGCGATACTCATTGTTCCAGATTGGCCAAGGAGGGCCTGGTATCCGGATCTTCAGGAATTACTCATAGGAGATCCCTGGCCTCTTCCTCTGAGAGAGGACCTATTACAGCAAGGGCTGTGCGTGTTCCAAGACTTACCGCGGTTGCGTTTGACGGCGTGGCGGTTGAACGCCAAACCCTAGCTCGGAAGGGTATTCCCGGTGAAGTCATCCCCACTCCACTTAAAGCTAGAAAGGAAGTAACGGCGAAGCATTATCACCGTATTTGGAGAAAATATGTGTCTTGGTGTGAATCCAAGAAGGCTCCTACGGAAGAATTTCAGCTGGGTCGTTTCCTCCAGTTTTTGCAAGCAGGTGTGGATGCGGGCCTAAAGTTGGGCTCCATTAAAGTGCAGATTTCGGCCTTATCGATTTTCTTTCAAAAAGAATTGGCCGCCCTTCCAGAGGTTCAGACTTTCGTGAAGAGAGTGCTGCACATCCAACCTCCATTTGTGCCCCTGGTGGCACCATGGGATCTTAACGTGGTGTTGCAGTTTCTTATGTCACACTGGTTTGAACCTTTACGAAAGGTTGAGTTAAAATTTCTCACTTGGAAGGTCGTCATGCTTTTAGCCTTGGCGTCCGCAAGGCGGGTGTCGGAATTAGCGGCTTTGTCTTACAAGAGCCCCTATTTGATCTTCCATGAAGATAGAGCGGAATTGAGAACTCGTCAACAATTTCTGACAAAGGTGGTTTCTTCGTTTAACATGAACCAACCTATTGTGGGGCCTGTGGCTACTGAAGCCTTGGCTGATTCAATGTCTCTCGATGCAGTAAGAGCTTTGAAAGTTTATGCAGCCAGAACGGCTCGTATTAGGAAAACAGAGGCTCTGTTCATCCTGTATGCTCCCAACAAAATTGGGGCTCCTGCTTCTAAACAGACTATTGCACGCTGGATCTGTGATATGATTCGGCATGCTCATTCTACTGCTGGATTGCCGTTACCGGATTCGGTGAAGGCCCATTCTACTAGGAAGGTGGGCTCATCTTGGGCGGCTGCCCGAGGAGTCTCGGCGGTTCAACTTTGCCGAGCAGCTACTTGGTTGGGTTTAAACAATTTTGCTAAGTTCTACAAGTTTGATACCCTAGCTGATGAGGACCTCATGTTTGCTCAATCGGTGCTGCAGAGGCGTCCGCACTCTCCCGCCCGGTTTGGAGCTTTGGTATAAACCCCATGGTCCTTTTGGAGTCCCCAGCATCCTCTAGGACGTATGAGAAAATAGGATTTTAATACCTACTGGTAAATCCTTTTCTCTTAGAGGATGCTGGGCGCCCGTCCCAGTGCGGACTCTGGCTGCAGTACTTGTTAGTAGTTATTGCTTAGGTTACACGACGGTTGTGTTTCGGTTAAGATCAGCCTGTTGCTGATTTTGGTTCATGCCGTTAACTGGTATTAGTTAAAAGCCATGTTGTACGGTGTGTTGTGGTGTGAGCTGGTATGTATCTCACCCTTGGTTTAACAAAAATCCTTTTCCTCGAAATGTCTGTCTCCCTGGGCACTGTTCCTATAACTGAGGTCTGAAGGAGGGGCATAGAGGGAGGGGCCAGTTCACACCCATTTAAAGTCTTAAAGTGCCCATGTCTCCTGCAGATCCCGTCTATACCCCATGGTCCTTTTGGAGTCCCCAGCATCCTCTACGGACTAAGAGAAAAGGATTTACTGGTAGCTATTAAAATCCTATTTATAAACTATATTGAAATACATATTTATTATTCATTTATTTCAGTTTACATTGACTGGTTATGATTAGTTTAGCACAATGGTGTTAGTAACACACTCATGCAATGGAGGTGCTCAGTGGAAATGAGGAACCTGCAACATGTACATGGATTTTTAATTTGTACTGCCATCAAGTAGCTTCTGCCATAGCGTCTACTCCAGTAACTTCTAACATAGTGGCATGAGCCTATGTCTAACCAGCAGCAAAATACACATACCTGGTATTATATTTCAATATATATCTAGTTGAAAAGTGGCCCAAGTAATGTTGTGGCATGTACCTCTTTTCCACTGAGCCCCTCAATTGTTGTGCACTGAGTAAGTGACACCCTTTAGCATTACCAGTATTCATATACTGGTTCTTTTGGCTAATTTATTATTTATTTATTACCAGTTATTTATATAGCGCACACATATTCCGCAGGGTTTTACAGAGACTATTTGGCCATTCACATTAGTCCCTGTCCCAGTGGAGCTTACAGTCTATAGGGGTAATTCCAAGTTGATCGCAGCAGGAAATTTTTTAGCAGTTGGGCAAAACCAGGGCCCTCATTCCGAGTCGTTCGCTCGGTAATTTTCATCGCATCGCAGTGAAATTCCGCTTAGTACGCATGCGCAATATTCGCACTGCGACTGCGCCAAGTAATTTAACAATGAAGATAGTATTTTTACTCACGGCTTTTTCTTCGCTCCAGCGATCGTAGTGTGATTGACAGGAAATGGGTGTTACTGGGCGGAAACACGGCGTTTTATGGGCGTGTGGATAAAAACGCTACCGTTTCCGGAAAAAACGCAGGAGTGGCCGGAGAAACGGAGGAGTGTCTGGGCGAACGCTGGGTGTGTTTGTGACGTCAAACCAGGAACGACAAGCACTGAACTGATCGCAGATGCCGAGTAAGTCTGAAGCTACTCTGAAACTGCTAAGTAGTTTGTAATCGCAATATTGCGATTACATCGTTCGCAATTTTAAGAAGCTAAGATTCACTCCCAGTAGGCGGCGGCTTAGCGTGTGTAACTCTGCTAAAATCGCCTTGCGAGCGATCAACTCGGAATGAGGGCCCATGTGCACTGCAGGGGAGGCAGATATAACATGTGCAGAGAGAGTTAGATTTGGGTGTGGTGTGTTCAATCTGCAATCTAAATTGCAGTGTAAAAATAAAGCAGCCAGTATTTACCCTGCACAGAAACAAAATAACCCACCCAAATCTAACTCTCTCTGCACATGTTATATCTGCCTCCCCTGCAGTGCACATGGTTTTGCCCAACTGCCAAAAAAATTCCTGCTGCGATAAACTTGGAATTACCCCCTATATTCCCTACCACATGCTTACACACATACACCTTAGGGTTAATTTTTTGTTGGGAGCCAATTAACCTACCAGTATATTTCTCTAACGTCCTAAGTGGATGCTGGGGACTCCGTCAGGACCATGGGGAATAGCGGCTCCGCAGGAGACAGGGCACAAAAATAAAGCTTTAGGATCAGGTGGTGTGTACTGGCTCCTCCCCCTATGACCCTCCTCCAAGCCTCAGTTAGGTTTTTGTGCCCGTCCGAGCAGGGTGCAATCTAGGTGGCTCTCTTAAAGAGCTGCTTAGAAAAAGTTTTTTAGGTTTTTTATTTTCAGTGAGTCCTGCTGGCAACAGGCTCACTGCATCGAGGGACTTAGGGGAGAGAATTTCAACTCACCTGCGTGCAGGATGGATTGGATTCTTAGGCTACTGGACACCATTAGCTCCAGAGGGAGTCGGAACACAGGTCTCACCCTGGGGTTCGTCCCGGAGCCGCGCCGCCGACCCCCCTTACAGATGCTGAAGATTGAAGGTCCGGAAACAGGCGGCAGAAGGCTTTTCAGTCTTCATGAAGGTAGCGCACAGCACTGCAGCTGTGCGCCATTGTTGTCACACACTTCACACCAAGCGGTCACGGAGGGTGCAGGGCGCTGCTGGGGGCGCCCTGGGCAGCAATATTTTATTACCTTAAGGCAAAAGAATACATCACATATAGCCATTAAGGCTATATGTATGTATTTAACCCATGCCAGTTATCTAAATCCACGGGAGGAAAGCCCACCGAAATAGGGGGCGGGGCTTATTCTCCTCAGCACACAGCGCCATTTTCCTGCTCAGCTCCGCTGTGAGGAAGGCTCCCAGGACTCTCCCCTGCACTGCACTACAGAAACAGGGTAAAACAGAGAGGGGGGGCATTTTTTGGCGATATACTGGATATATTTAAGCTGCTATAAGGAACAACACTTATATAAGGTTGTTCCCATATATATTATAGCGCTTGGGTGTGTGCTGGCAAACTCTCCCTCTGTCTCCCCAAAGGGCTAGTGGGGTCCTGTCTTCGATAAGAGCATTCCCTGTGTGTCTGCTGTGTGTCGGTACGTGTGTGTCGACATGTATGAGGACGATGTTGGCGTGGAGGCAGAGCAATTGCCGATAATGGTGATGTCACCCCCCAGGGAGTCGACACCGGAATGGATGGCTTTGTTTATGGAATTACGTGATAATGTCAGCACATTACAAAAATCAGTTGACGACATGAGACGGCCGGCAAACCAGTTAGTACCTGCCCAGGCGTCTCAGACACCGTCAGGGGCTGTAAAGCGCCCTTTACCTCAGTCGGTCGACACAGACCCAGACACAGACACTGAATCTAGTGTCGACGGTGATGAAACAAACGTATTTTCAAGTAGGGCCACACGTTATATGATCACGGCAATGAAGGAGGCTTTGCATATCTCTGATGCTGCAAGTACCACAAAAAGGGGTATTATGTGGGGGGTGAAAAAACTACCTGTAGTTTTTCTAGAATCAGAGGAATTAAATGATGTATGTGATGAAGCGTGGTTTAACCCAGATAGAAAAATGCTAATTTCAAAAAAGTTATTAGCATTATACCCTTTCCCGCCAGAGGTTAGGGCGCGCTGGGAAACACCCCCTAGGGTGGATAAGGCGCTCACACGCTTATCAAAACAAGTGGCGTTACCGTCTCCGGATACGGCCGCCCTCAAGGATCCAGCAGATAGGAGACTGGAAACTACCCTAAAAAGTATATACACACATACTGGTGTTATACTGCGACCGGCCATCGCCTCAGCCTGGATGTGCAGTGCTGGGGTCGTCTGGTTGGATTCCCTGACTGAAAATATTGATACCCTGGATAGGGACAGTATTTTATTGACTATAGAGCAATTAAAGGATGCTTTCCTTTATATGCGAGATGCGCAGAGAGATATTTGCACTCTGGCATCGAGAGTAAATGCGATGTCCATATCTGCCAGAAGGAGTTTATGGACGCGACAGTGGTCAGGTGATGCGGATTCCAAACGACATATGGAAGTATTGCCGTATAAAGGGGAGGAATTATTTGGCGTCGGTCTATCGGATCTGGTGGCCACGGCAACTGCCGGAAAATCCACCTTTTTACTTCAGACCCCCTCCCAACAGAAAAAGACACCGTCTTTTCAGCCGCAGTCCTTTCGGTCCTATAAGAACAAGCGGACAAAAGGACAGTCATATCTGCCTAGGGGCAGAGGAAGGGGTAAGAGAGGGCAGCAAGCAGCCCCTGCCCAGGAACAGAAGCCCTCCCAGGGTTCTGCAAAGCCCTCAGCATGACGCTGGGGCCTTACAAGCGGACTCAGGAACGGTGGGGGGTCGACTCAAGAATTTCAGCGCACAGTGGGCTTGCTCACAGGTGGACCCCTGGATTCTGCAGGTAGTATCTCAGGGTTACAGGTTGGAATTCGAGAAGTCTCCCCCTCGCCGGTTCCTAAAGTCTGCTTTGCCAACGTCTCCCTCAGACAGGGAGACGGTATTGGAAGCCATTCACAAGCTGTTTGCTCAGCAGGTGATAGTCAAGGTACCCCTCCTACAACAGGGAAAGGGGTATTACTCCACGCTATTTGTGGTACCGAAGCCGGACGGCTCGGTAAGACCTATTCTAAATCTGAAATCTTTGAACCTGTACATACAAAAATTCAAGTTCAAGATGGAGTCACTCAGAGCAGTGATAGCGAATCTGGAAGAAGGGGACTTTATGGTGTCCCTGGACATAAAGGATGCTTACCTGCATGTCCCAATTTGCCCTTCACATCAAGGGTACCTCAGGTTCGTGGTGCAAAACTGTCATTATCAGTTTCAGACGCTGCCGTTTGGATTGTCCACGGCACCTCGGGTCTTTACCAAGGTAATGGCCGAAATGATGATTCTTCTGCGAAGAAGAGGCGTATTAATTATCCCTTACTTGGACGATCTCCTGATAAGGGCAAGGTCCAGAGAACAGCTGGAGGACGGAGTAGCACTAACCCAAGTAGTGCTGCAACAACACGGGTGGATTCTGAATTTTCCAAAATCTCAGTTGACCCCGACAACACGTCTGCTGTTCCTGGGAATGATTCTGGACACGGTTCAGAAAAAGGTGTTTCTTCCGGAGGAGAAAGCCAGGGAGTTATCCGAACTTGTCAGGAACCTCCTAAAACCAGGGACAGTGTCTGTACATCAATGCACAAGAGTCCTGGGAAAGATGGTAACTTCTTACGAAGCGATTCCATTCGGCAGATTCCACGCACGAACTTTTCAGTGGGATCTGCTGGACAAATGGTCCGGATCGCATCTGCAGATGCATCAGCGGATAACCTTATCGCCACGGACAAGGGTGTCTCTTCTGTGGTGGTTGCAGAGTGCTCATCTGTTAGAGGGCCGCAGATTCGGCATACAGGACTGGGTCCTGGTGACCACGGATGCCAGTCTGAGAGGCTGGGGAGCGGTCACACAAGGAAGAAACTTCCAGGGAGTATGGTCAAGCCTGGAGATGTCTCTTCACATAAATATACTGGAGCTAAGAGCGATTTACAATGCTCTAAGTCTGGCAAAACCCCTGGTTCAGGGTCAGCCGGTGTTGATCCAGTCGGACAACATCACGGCAGTCGCCCACGTAAACAGACAGGGCGGCACAAGAAGCAGGACAGCAATGGCAGAAGCTGCAAGGATTCTTCGCTGGGCGGAAGATCATGTGATAGCACTGTCAGCAGTATTCATTCCGGGAGTGGACAACTGGGAAGCAGACTTCCTCAGCAGACACGATCTACACCCGGGAGAGTGGGGACTTCATCCAGAAGTCTTCCACATGATTGTGAACCGTTGGGAAAAACCAATGGTGGATATGATGGCGTCCCGCCTCAACAAAAAACTGGACAGGTATTGCGCCAGGTCAAGAGATCCTCAGGCAATAGCTGTGGACGCTCTGGTAACACCGTGGGTGTTCCAGTCAGTGTATGTGTTCCCTCCTCTGCCTCTCATACCAAAAGTACTGAGAATTATACGGCAGAAGGGAGTAAGAACGATACTAGTGGCTCCGGATTGGCCAAGAAGAACTTGGTACCCGGAACTTCAAGAGATGCTCACGGAGGATCCGTGGCCTCTACCTCTAAGACGGGACCTGCTTCAGCAGGGACCGTGTCTATTCCAAGACTTACCGCGGCTGCGTTTGACGGCATGGCGGTTGAACGCCGAATTCTAAAGGAAAAAGGCATTCCGGAAGAGGTCATTCCTACACTGGTAAAAGCCAGGAAGGAGGTGACTGCACAACATTATCACCGCATTTGGAGAAAATATGTTGCGTGGTGTGAGGCCAGGAAGGCCCCCACGGAGGAATTTCAACTGGGTCGATTCCTACATTTCCTGCAAACAGGATTGTCTATGGGCCTCAAATTGGGGTCCATTAAGGTTCAAATTTCGGCCCTGTCGATTTTCTTCCAGAAAGAATTGGCTTCAGTTCCTGAAGTCCAGACTTTTGTAAAAGGAGTACTACATATACAGCCCCCGGTTGTGCCCCCAGTGGCACCGTGGGATCTTAATGTAGTCTTGGATTTTCTCAAATCCCATTGGTTTGAGCCGCTCAAATCGGTGGAGCTGAAGTATCTCACATGGAAAGTAACCATGCTACTGGCCCTGGCTTCAGCCAGGAGAGTATCAGAATTGGCGGCTTTATCATATAAGAGCCCATATCTGATTTTCCATACGGACAGGGCAGAACTGCGGACGCGTCCTCATTTTCTGCCTAAGGTGGTGTCAGCGTTTCACCTGAACCAGCCTATTGTGGTGCCTGCGGCTACTAACGAGTTGGAGGATTCCAAGTTGTTGGACGTGGTCCGGGCATTGAAAATATATATTTCAAGAACGGCGGGAGTCAGAAAGTCTGACTCACTGCTTATATTGTATGCACCCAACAAGATGGGTGCTCCTGCTTCTAAGCAGACGATTGCTCGTTGGATTTGTAGCACAATTCAACTTGCACATTCTGTGGCAGGCTTGCCACAACCTAAATCTGTCAAGGCCCATTTCACAAGGAAAGTGGGCTCATCCTGGGCGGCTGCCCGGGGAGTCTCGGCATTACAACTCTGCCGAGCTGCTACTTGGTCAGGGGCAAATACGTTTGCAAAATTCTACAAATTTGATACCCTGGCTGAGGAGGACCTTGAGTTCTCTCATTCGGTGCTGCAGAGTCATCCGCACTCTCCCGCCCGTTTGGGAGCTTTGGTATAATCCCCATGGTCCTGACGGAGTCCCCAGCATCCACTTAGGACGTTAGAGAAAATAAGAATTTACTTACCGATAATTCTATTTCTCGTAGTCCGTAGTGGATGCTGGGCGCCCATCCCAAGTGCGGATTGTCTGCAATACTTGTACATAGTTATTGTTACAAAAAAATCGGGTTGTTATTTGTTGTGAGCCGTCTGTTCAGAGGCTCCTACGTTTGTCATACTGTTAACTGGGTTCAGATCACAAGTTATACGGTGTGATTGGTGTGGCTGGTATGAGTCTTACCCGGGGTTCAATATCCTTCCTTATTGTGTACGCTCGTCCGGGCACAGTATCCTAACTGAGGCTTGGAGGAGGGTCATAGGGGGAGGAGCCAGTACACACCACCTGATCCTAAAGCTTTATTTTTGTGCCCTGTCTCCTGCGGAGCCGCTATTCCCCATGGTCCTGACGGAGTCCCCAGCATCCACTACGGACTACGAGAAATAGAATTATCGGTAAGTAAATTCTTATTTTTTGGCTTGTGGGAGGAAACTAGAGTACCGCAAGGAAACCCACGCAAGTACAGGGAGAATCTAAACTCCACACATTTAGGGCCATGGTGGAAATCGAACTCATGATCTCAGTGCTGTGAGACAGTAATGCTAACCATTACACCATCCATACTGCCCAAATGACTAATGATGAATTACCTCAGTTTCATCTGCTGTACTGCATAATTTCCAGTTTATGGGCCCTCACCATCTTACCGCTACGTGCAAATATGCACCCACTTTCTGAGTATTGCTGTGCTATATTCACTGTTCAGACACCACTTGTTGGTGGACACTATATCCTGCTTGTAGTAAGTTTTATTATACCCAATAGGATGTACTTACAGTATCTGCCTCCTTTCAGTATGTTTGTTTCTGAATTAAAGATACCGGTTACAAGGTTCTTCAGCATGTTGTGAACATGTAGTTGTGTTATCTACACATATGTCCTCATACATCTTCACTGCGGTCAAACAGCCCTGCTTGGCATGCCAGGTCACATGATAATCTTCTTCATCTGTCGTCTTTTTTGCTGAAAATGCGTCTTGGTCGCAACACAATGGGACTGGGGTGCACAAGAACACTGTGTTAATTTGATATGCAATACTTGTATACCTGTGTGTCCCTGAATCTCTGAATCTGTATACGAAGTACTACAATGTACTATAGCAATTGTATTTTTCTCATACGTCCTAGAGGATGCTGGGCTCCACTTCATGACCATGGGGTATAGACGGGATCCGCAGGAGACATGGGCACTCTAAAGACTTTTCATTGGGTGTGAACTGGATCCCCCCTCTATGCCCCTCCTCCAGACCTCAGTTGTAGAAATGTGCCCAGGAAGACTGGATGCACTCTGAGGAGCTCTACTGAGTTTCTCTGAAAAGACTTATGTTAGGTTTTTTAAAGAGTTTCATGGCTCTGCTTCTGGCTGACAGGACACCATTAGCTCCTGAAGTGAACTGAAGCCGTGCCTAGATGCTCCCACAGCACGCCGTCACCCCCCTCACAGAGCCAGAAGTCAGAAGACAGGTGAGTGTTAGAAGACAGATCTTCAGTCAAGAAAGTGACGGCTAAAGGTACCGCGCGGCTGGCGGGAGCGCAGCGCGCCATGTTGCCCACACATACACAGGCACTGCAGGGCGCGGGGGGGCGCCCTGGGCAGCATGAAACCTATGGAAACTGGCATAAATAAGGGGCATAAGTTGCTGAGGCACAGTCCTACCCCCACCAGTATAAAAAAATGACCTCATACAAGCTGAGGAGAAACACACCTTTGAAAAGTGGAGCTTCCTCCTCAGTCAGCCAGCACACTGCTCAGCGCCATTTTCTCTCTCTCTCCTCAGGCTACTGACAGGGGGGGCCACAGTGAATTTGGTGCTATATACTGTAATTGTGTGATTAGCATTATAAAAGCGCTGAATGTCAGTGGGCATTTTGTGTTCACAGACATTGTGTTACTGGTGCTGGGTTGGGAACTGGCAAATCCCATCTGTGTCCCTCTGACAGATTTTACTGTGGGTCTGTCCCCTATAAATCCCGGAGTGTCGGTGGTGTGATTCTGCACGTGTGTGACATGTCTGTGGCAGGGAACTCTGTGGAGACATGTTAGGGACACAGAGGTGTAATATGACACCAAGAGCCTGACTGGGTGAAAGGTTACATGATAGTGTGAATCATATCAGTAAGAGGTTGGACTGAATCTCATACAGAAAATGAAAATAATCTGTTGAAGATGTGATTTTTAATAGTTCTGCCTTTCATCCACAGGGACCTTTCTGAGTCGCATACAAATTTGCACAAGTAGTACAAACTGATACCGACACGGACTCTGATTCCTGTGTCGACACTAGTGATTCCAGGGGAATAGGTCCTAAGTTAGCAAAAAAGCATTCAAAACATGTTTTAGCTATAAAGAAGGTGTTAGAAGTTACGAAGCCCCCTCTTTTACCACAAGGAGAGGGTTTACTTTAGTAAAGAAGTAATGTAAATTTCCCTCCACCTCAGGTCTGATTTAACCTGAAAAGAAATTTCAGATTCCCAAAAGGAATTCAGGCAGCTTACCTTTTCCCAAAAAAGGTGGGAGTCACCCCGCATTTTAGACAGGGCCCTGTCATAAAAGAGAAAAGGTGTTTCTCCCTGCGCCTGGAATGGCTTCACTTAAGGAGCCGACAGACCGCAAGTGAGTGAGGTGATTTATTGATGTGGCCAATGGGACACTACTCAGGCCTACCATTGTCTGTGAGTGGGTGAGTAGTGCTATTGAAAAGTGGTCAGAAAACTTGTCATTAGACATTGACACAATAGATGGAGACGAGATACTCCTAACGTTAGGTCATATCAAAGACACTGCTGCACACGTACTAGAATCCATGAAATATATTGGTTTCTTGGGATCAAGAACCGCTACCATGGCAGTATCGGCTCGGAGGGCGTTGTGGATTCGCCAGTGGAATGCTGATGTAGATTCCAAAATAAAATATGCAGGCTCTCCCGTATAAAGGTGAGGCCTTGTTTGGTGATGGGCTGGATGCGTTAGTCTCGGCGGCTACCGCTGGTAAGTCGACATTCGGCCCAACAAATACAAAAAGGCCAAAGGTCTCCCCTTTTTTTGCAGGTAGGGGAAGGGGAAAAGGAAAGAAATCCGCAGCGTCTCCCGGATCGCGGGAGCAGAAGTCCACCCCTGCTTCTGCCAAATCTGCAGCATAACGCTGGGACTCCCTTGCGGGAGTCCGCTCGGGTGGGAGCACGTCTGAAACTTTTCAGCCAAATCTGGGTTCAATCTGGCCTGGACCAATGGGTCTTACAAATAGTGTCCCATGGGTACAAACTAGAGTTTCAAGACGTCCCCCCATGCCGATTTTTCAAATCGACCTTGCCAGCTTCTCTTCCGGGAAGAGATGCAGTAACAACGGCAATTCAAAAATGATGTCAGGATCAGGTCATTGTCCTGGTACCCTTGGCACAGTAAGGAGAAGGTTTTTTTTTCAAGCCTCTTCGTAGTTCCGAAGCCGGACGGCTCGGTCAGACCAATTTTAAACCTGAAAAATCTGAATCTCTACCTGAAAAGGTTCAAGTTCAAGATGGAATCCCTGAGGGTAGTGATATCCAGTCTGGAAGAGGGGGACTTCATGGTGTCAGTAGACATAAAAGATGCTTACTTGCATGTTCCCATTTATCCTCCTCACCAAGCTTATCTGAGATTCGCAGTACAGGATTGCCATTACCAGTTTCAGACGTTGCCGGTCGGACTCTCCACGGCACCGAGGGTATTCACCAAGGTGATGGCGGAGATGATGGTCCTCCTTTGTTAAAGAAGGAGTCAATATAATTCCTTATCTGGACGATCTCCTGATAAAAGCGAGATCCAGGGAACAGTTGGTGCAGAACATCGCACTCTCCCTGTCAATACTCCAACAACACGGGTGGATCATGAATTTTCCAAAGTCGCAGTTGGAACCAACGACAAGATTGTCCTTTTTAGGGATGATTCTGGACACAGAAGTACGGAGAGTATTTCTTCCAGTGGAAAAGGCTCTGGAAATCCAGAAAATGGTCAAACAAATATTGAAACCAACAAGCGTGCCGATCCATCAATGCATTCGGTTGTTGGGGAAAGTGGTAGCGGCCTACGGGGCCATACAGTTTGGCCGATTTCATGCCAGAGTATTCCAGTGGGACCTGTTGGACAAGTGGTCCGGATGCCACCTACACATACACCGGAAAATAATCCTGTCCCCCAAAGCCAGGATTTTGCTCCTGTGGTGGCTACACAGTTCTCACCTACTAGAGGGACGCAGGTTTGGGATTCACGACTGGGTCCTAATAATCACGGATGCAAGTCTCCTAGGCTGGAGAGCTGTCACACAGGGGGAAAGTTTCCAAGGAAAATGGTCAAGTCAGGAAGCCTGCCTTCACATAAACGTTCTGGAATTGAGAGCCATTTACAACGGCCTTCTACAAGCGGTACATCTTCTTCAAGATCCCGTGCAGATCCAGTCGGACAATGTAACAGCAGTCGCGTACATAAACAGGCAAGGTGGAACGAAAAGCAGAGCGGCAATGGCAGAGGTGACCAGGATTCTCCTCTGGGCAGAAAGACATGTTAGAGCTCTGTCAGCAATTTTCATTCCGGGAGTGGACAACTGGGAAGACTTCCTCAGCAGACACGATCTCCATCCAGGGGAGTGGGGCCTCCACCAAGAAGTCTTCGCAGAGGTGACGAGTCTTTGGGGAGTTCCTCAAGTAGACATGATGGCATCTCGTCTAAACAAGAAGCTTCAGAGATATTGTTCCAGGTCGAGAGATCCTCAAGCAATAGCAGTGGATACACTGGTGACCCAGTGGGTGTTTCGGACGGTATATGTTTTCCCTCCACTTCCACTGATTCCAAAAGTTCTCAAAATAATAATAACAAGAAGAGTTTGAGCAATCTTCATTGCCCCAGACTGGCCAAGGAGGGCTTGGTATCCAGATCTTCAGGAGTTGCTCATAGAAGATCCTCGGCCTCTTCCTTCTCAAGAGGACCTACTACAGCAGGGGCCGTGTGTGTATCAAGACTTACCGCGGCTACGTTTGACTGTTGAGCGTCGGATCCTAGCCCGAAAGGGTATTCCCAAGGAAGTCATCCCCACTCTTATTCAGGCCAGGAAAGGAGTAACGTCTAAACATTACCACCGTATTTGGAGAAAATATGTGTCTTGGTGTGAATCCAAGAAGGCTCCTACGGAAAAGTTTGAGTTGGGACGTTTTCTCCATTTTCTGCAGGCTGGTGTGGATGCGGGCCTTAGATTGGGGTCAATCAAGGTCCAGATTTCGGCCTTATAAGTTTTCTTTCAAAAACAATTGGCCTCCTTTTCAGAAGTTCAGACGTTCGTGAAAGGGGTTCTGCACATCCAGCCTCCATTTGTGCCTCCAGTGGCACCATGGGACCTTAATGTGGTGTTGCAGTTCCTTCAATCGGGTTGGTTTGAGCCTCTACAAGAAATAGAGTTGAAGTTTCTCACTTGGAAAGTGGTGATGCTTTTGGCGTTGGCATCCGCAAGGCGGGTGTCTGAATTGGGAGCCTTGTCCCACAAGAGCCCTTACCTGATCTTCCATGAAGATAGGGCAGAGTTGAGAACTCGTCAACATTTTCTTCCAAAGGTGGTTTCCTCTTTCCACATAAACCAACCTATTGTGGTGCCAATTGCTACTGACACGTTCGCTGAGTCAAAGTCTCTAGATGTGGTTAGAGCTTTGAAGATTTATGTCGCTAGAACAGCTCGAATATGGAAAACAGAGGTTTTGTTTGTCCTGTATGCTCCCAACAAGATTGGGTGTCCTGCTTCCAAGCAGACTATTGCGCGCTGGATCAGAGGTACGATTCAGCAAGCTCATTCTGTGGCTGGATTGCCATTACCGATGTCAGTGAAGGCCCATTCTATTAGGAAGGTGGGCTCCTCCTGGGCGGCTGCCTGGGGGGTCTTGGCATTACAACTTTGCCGAGCAGCTACTTGGTCAGGGTCAAACACATTTGCTAAATTTTACAAGTTTGACACCTTGGCCGATGAGGACCTCAACTTCGGTCAATCGTTGCTGCAGGGTCATCTGCACTCTCCTGCCCGTACTGGAGCTTTGGTATAAACCCCATGGTCATGAAGTGGACCCCAGCATCCTCTAGGACGTATGAGAAAATAGGATTTTGATTACCGGTAAATCCTTTTCTTCTAGTCCGTAGAGGATGCTGGGCGCCCGTCCCAGTGCGTACTTTACCTGCAGTTTAGTTATTACAGTTACACAAGTTGTGTTATCTTGGTTCAGCATGTTGCTGCAATTAGTTCATGCCTGTTGGCGTGTGTTATGTTGAATGCCATGTGTGCGGCATGGTTGAGGGTGTGAGTTGGTAGATATCTCACCACTAGTTAAGTAATTCCTTTCCTCGAAATGTCAGTCTCCCTGGGCACAGTTCCTACAACTGAGGTCTGGAGGAGGGGCATAGAGGGAGGAGCCAGTTCACACCCAATGAAAAGTCTTTAGAGTGCCCATGTCTCCTGCGGATCCCGTCTATACCCCATGGTCATGAAGTGGACCCCAGCATCCTCTACGGACTAGGAGAAAAGGATTTACCGGTAGGTTATCAAAATCCTATTTTTCCAATACAAGATCTGTTCTGCTATGTATACAGACTCAGTCACACACAACATACAAGTATCATATATCACATTAATCGGCACAGTTCCCTCGTGCGTTCTAGTCACATTGCGTTGCGATTAAGACGCATTTTCTGCAAAACCCCAAAAAATACCCAACATTTGCAGAATTACATGGGACCTGGAGGCTCACTCACGTCAAGCTCTGCATGGCATATTGAGGCTAGATGTGTGAGGACACATCTGTATGTGTAGGGCCTATTACTGTATACAGTATGATTATTGCCACAGGTATCCTCAAGATATCGACACATTTACCTACTGCTTTACATTTGTTATTTAGTGGTTATGGTGAACGGAGATCACCGCATTGGTATATTTGCCAAACGAGCTATCCAGGCTGGAGAAGAATTGTTCTTTGACTACAGGTAAGCGCTGGCTAAGAGTGCCATGAGCATTCCATGCTTTGACTGATGACATTCAAGCGTTTGTTCTACATTGTACGGAAAATATAGCGTGCCTTTTTTTACCTGAATTTATGAATAACTATCCCAGTTGCAGTGTGTTTATAAATGATTGCAGGTGGCACTGTTGCTGTAGCAGTAAATGTATAGCATATACAGTATTCAGGGCCAAAACCCACAGTATTTGTACAACATATTTATATTTAAAAACTGATACATTCCAGCAAAACAGTATTTATTTAGAATTTAATACACCATTAAGTAATACAATAAATTGGTAACACCAAAATATTCAGGATTATTTCCATAGAAGCTTCACCAAAGTTTATGGTGTTCTGGGTTGTTAGAAAGAAAAACACTTTCAATTTTTGTTGTTGATTTCTTGGTATTGCTTCAGGTCCATTCAAAGGGACCTAGGTGCAGTTTCCCTCATGTACTCCCAGATTGCACAGAGATCTTATATGATACTGACATAAAAAATAAATATATCACTCCTTTCATATATGTTTTCTCACATTCTTCTTTCTGCAGATACAGCCAGGCGGATGCTCTGAAATATGTGGGCATAGAAAGAGAGACTGATATCATCTAATACCCCTCCCATTCTGTCATTGCACCATGTCACCATCTTAGCCTTTCTCGGCTACTGATTGTGGTTTTGTCTGGCTTGGCTATCCATTGTAAACACCTCTGCATGTAATTGTGGGACAGAACTGCAGCCTGCCATCAGGGTGCAGATCTTTGCAATTTACTGCTGTGTATATCTCTAGAGCCTCTCTATGGGCACCTTACCAGCTCGTCGTTTTGTCTTAATGCAGTTCCAGTGTGGTACTGTTGAAATGTCTGTACACAGTTTGCTGTATAATCCCTGCACCATATTCTGGCATATTCTAATGACGTGAATTAATGTCTTGTATAACATTTCCCTTTATGTGAATGGTTTCTTAGACCTCAGTACACTTTATAGGATGTGACGTATTGATTTGTTTCTGTGGAATCTGTGACTTTGTTCCACTACCCAAGTATTGAAAGCAAGAGCTCTTAGACCCTTTCTCAATTTCTGATGCGCTAAGTAAAGATCAAAAGGGGAAGGCCATTTAGCCGTCGTACCTGTGCCTCCACCATCCCCATGTAACTATTATCTGAAGCCAGGAGTTGCTGACAATGTGCTGTGAGCTAGTAGTTCAGGAAGCATGGATGGGCTCCTTCTTTGAGTGGCGGATGGTAGATTGACAGTCAACAGTTCGACACCATATGGTCGACAGTCACAAGGTTAACAAGGTCAAAAGGTTGACATGTTTTATTGTTTTGTTTTTCAACTTTTGCTTCATTTACTATCCATGTCACCATTACCTTTAGTAACCCTGTGGAGAACGAAGCAGAGCGAGCCACCTTACGTGAAGCGTAGCGTGAAAAGCAAGCCCACGAGGGTACACATTTCTACTAATTTGGGTCATATAATGAAACAAACAAAATGACAACCAAAACAAAAAACTTATGTTGACCATGTTCATGTCAACTATTTTACGGTCAACCTTTTGTACTGGCTACCTTTTTCATGTCGACTTTTTGACTCTGTCAACCTTCTGAATTTCGAAGCTGACCATACGATCGGGGGCCGGGGGAATGACCACCATGAGTGTGTGTAAAGGGCCCCATACGCTAGAACGATTTTGCTAAATTTCAGCTCAATTTGGTCATTCGGGCCGATCTATAGGGGGAAATCGTGCATTTTTGCTGTGTATCTGATCCGATGCGCGGCCCCGTGAGCGTCGGGTCGACTCCTCCAGATCGTTGGTGCTGCACTCGTTTTTTGACGTGATCAAATGGAATTGTATGGAATCAAATGGAAAAAAGTGTGTTTTTTGTGCTCGCGATATATCGCATGCTATCTATAGTAGAAAGTTTGACTGGCATTCTCAGGATGTACCTGATGGTACCTGTGAATGCATGCTATACATCCCATGCTATATGTAGGCGCTTGACATATCGTATATGATGTATAGCATGCTCCAAAAAGTAAAGTTGTACAAATTCGTTTGGAAACTTATGTAAACACTCCCGGGAGGCTCTCGGGAGAGTTCAAGGGAAATCGCCCCGACTTCAGCCTCTAGACATATCGTTCTAGTGTATGGGGCCCTTAAGATAGTAATGATGGCTGCAAGAATGTATTTCCCCTTTAAGGAAAAGTCAGTACTACTAAATAATCATGTTCTGATTATAGCTGCTATGGCAGGTTTGGATTTAAGGCTGTTATCAGTAGTAACTTTGTTGTAGAAAATCACCATCTTGTTGTATGTACTGTAAATTCTATTGGTATAAATGTTATACATAAACTGTACAAACACTCGCAGATGCACACTACATATTGCAAGTACAGACTTATGCATCTTCTTTGCATATTAATCTCACTAGCATTAACACTTCTATAATCTGGTGTCATAAAGTAGTCACTGCTTATATCAGCCCTATTACTTATATTTCACTTTGGGTATAGTCTGTGTATAAACAACACTGGGTACTATAACGTGAAACAGGTTTTGATATTTCAATACACACCTTTTCATGTACAGTACATTGAATTAGATCATTACATTTGTGTTACTGTATCACTAATCATGTAGTATGATGATAGTACTAATTAATGGAAAGAAACCTGTATCTTATAGCCCTTTGGCCAAATACAAGCTAAAGCCAGTAAGATGAGACAGTTCTAACATCATATACATATACTGTGTGTATCACTGAGTCATTGTGTAGGTGCAGCAAGAGAGGGAACTTTACTTACTGGCTGGTGGCTTGGGGAAAACAAACTTTACATAAGTGGAGCACAGAATAATTAAAATGTCTTATTAAAAATTAACTAGCTTGCACAAAAATATACTGGCTTTGGATAGGTAATATGACCAGTAATGACCAGTAGTTCCTAAATAGGCCAAATACAGTATATAAACTTTTATTTCAGAATATCTGTAGAGGTTATCAATACACATATATTCAGCTTGTTACTTTACCTAATGCAGTATAATAGCATATTGCTCAGCAATGTGAATTATGGGCATCTGTACGTTCAGTCAGGACAGTATGACAGGTGCTGTGTGTGTCTTTGGCTATACTGACAATAGCAGGTATGAAAATATTAGAAAAGTAACCATGGAAAATAAAATTATCTGAAGCTTCATTTTTTTAATTAACACTACAAAAGGAATACGGTCATTAGGTTGCCACCACTTAGGTCGACAGTCATTAGGTCGACCACTATTGGTCGACATACATTAGGTCAACAGTGTCACTAGGTCGACATGTACTAGGTCGACTGTTCAAAAGGTCGGCATGAGTTTTTCATATATTTTTTTACAATTTTTTCACTTTTTTATACTTTACGATCCACGTGGACTACAATTGGGAACGGTAACCTTACCCGAAGCATGGCGAGCGAAGCGACGCATGCGAGGGGGCACAGTGGACTAATTGGGGTTCCCCGTCACTTTACGAATAAAACTACACCAAAAACAGTCAAAAAAACGCATGTCGACCTTTTGACATGTCGACCTAGTGTACCTGTCGACCTAATGCATGTCGACCAATAGTGGTCTACCTAAGTTGTGTCGATCCAACGACCCATACCCGTACAAAATAAACTCTTCCAGGGTGAATATCCACAAACAATAAGTACTGACAGTGTATTCTGCCCACCTTATCTTCTTATACCATAGGTAACCCACATTAATGACACGCTGCCTGGGGCCTACTCTCCATCCTTACAGCTATTGCACCAGGCTGCACACTGTCAGTGCACATGCACATTGCCTCTTTAGACTGAATGACACGAATGAGTATTATTGCCATTCTTTCGGGAGCTTCTGGGAAATTTTGGTTTATTTGTTTTAGGTTAACATACCCTTTTATAACAGTGGAATAAAGGCTCTAATACAAATTTTAGAAAGATAAAAATATTAAACTCCTAACTGTGCCTCTTTAACACTGGGAAAGAATACAGACCCTTAACTTTACCCTTATACTACTTTCTTCAGTGTAACAGTAATCTGTATCCTCTCATTTAGAGGCCTTTTCACAATAGTCATGGAATGTCGTTTATGATTAAAGTATCCTTTTATTTCCCTTTTTTTTTTTAGTATCTGTCACCTACTCACATGGAGCTGACCATTTGTGGGCTGGACCAACTCATTTTGTGTCTCAGATCTGTTCAGAATTAGTTGGGACCGTTCCACCATAATTCTAGTTATATTTATATATTTTACTATTTATAGATTTTACGAAACAGCCATCACTTGTCGGCAGGTTTTAAAAGACCATTAATAATAAATGCACAACATTCCTGTTTTTGCAATTAATATTATTTGATGTTATAAATCTAGAAGCTAGACTGCCGACGAGCGGTGACTTTAAAAAAGCATCTGCTTTGCAAAAGTATCCCTCTGTTCCTGCCTCTGATCGGTCAGGAAGGTTGGAAAGTATGTCCCCTTAGCAGTAATCTTGTGTCACACGTACCTGCCATGTTGTGCGTAGCCTTCAACGGGTGCATTTAAGGGAGATGAATGGGGGACAATTTAGCACATTGCAAGCACTAGACATGGCGTCTGACCAAGCACCCTTCTCATGTGTGCTTTTGTCCCAAATCCCCAACATAAAAGGATGGTAAGTATGCCTCAGTGATGCCACTAATTCCAAGTAACTGCTTAGCGTCAGCTCAGAAAAAGTAAATCTTTAATATGTGTAAGTGGTTGTGATCACTTTAAGGTTATTTTCCCTTTTCAGTAAACACAGCTTGTGTAGTTTTGGCCAGGGAAAGTGTGGAGGAAACCATTTGTACAGTTCAGTGGAGTGTTGGAATTGTGATAAGCATTTTATGCAAAGTCTGTCTGCAATCCTTCCAAAACAAAGTTCAAAGGAAAAGAAACCACATAGTGGCAACTAGTACTAAGCCAGGGACTAGTGACCTCTCTGAGGCTTTATACCTCATGCCTTCCTGGTGTCACTGACTCCCATGAAATTATATGGCTCATGACAAGTGTATGCATCATGCATAGTCTGAAGAACATAAACCTTTACACATACAATTTTTACCTAAAGCATATATGAGGTTGGCTTGCAGAAAAATTATCTATTACAATGACCTGATGCAAATCATATAATTCCAAATCACCTTGTGTAACATGGCCCAGAATGGTACAGTGTCTGCAACTATGCAGGAGCTTAGGAGTTCAGAAGCTAGGAACCTTGTATTATGCCCTTACTTTTACTTCTCAGTTGTGAGCATATGGATATGTTAAACGTATATATGTATGAATGTTTGTTTTTTGTTTAAAAAGTATGTTATGTGCATAGGAAAAAGAAAGAAATTATATATAACTGTAAATCTATACATCCATATGCTCTTATTAATGCATGGTTATGTCTTACCATTGATGTATAAAAGCAGTATGTTATATTTAACAATTTATGCACATGTTAAGAAATTCTATATAAATAAGTATTGTGTAAGTCTTATAAATCTAGATATCTCTCACTTTGGGAGAACTGCACTGTTTTGTATATGTGTGGCTGCAATATGGTTAAAAAAATAAACGTCATGTCTCTTAATTGACCACTATGCATGTGCCCAAATGGCTGCTTTCTGTTGCATTGTGGGGTCTATATAACGTTATAGATAGGGAAGGTCCAGGCTTGGAATGTGATCTACATAAAAATGTGGCTTTAAGTTAATTTTTTTTCTCAGCAATTAACTTGTGTGATTGCCTTTCTTGCATCAGGTATCGCATATTTGACACTAACATTGAGACATTGCTTTTCACCTTTATTGTCAGACCATGGTATGCAAGCATGTACATGCCAAGGATGCAATTACAGTTTCTTTCCACTAGTCCAAGTAATTCTGCAGAGCCAGAACCTGAGGGGGTGTGGTATAGAGGATCTGCATTCATTAGGTCTATAGTCATTAGGTCGACTGGTTCAAAAGTCAACATTACAATGGTCGACACACTTTTTTTTGCATTTTTGGGTTTAGTGTGGATAGTTTTTTCATCTGGGACCATCATTTGTAGAAATGCTACCCCTCACGGGCACGCTTTGCTCGCCACGCTTCGTGCACGGTGTCTCATGCCGCTCCACTTGCCACAAAGTTACTAAAGGTTATGATTTGTGACATGGTTATTCAAGGAAGTAACAAGTCCAAAAACATAGGAAAAAAGTGAACCTGTTGACCGTTTCCAATGTCGACCTTGTGTCTATCGACCATAGGGGGTCGACCTAATGACTATTGACCTAATATATGTCAACCTATAGTCTGGAACCCAACCTGAGGCTCCTAGTTGGCTTACATTCCACTATTATGTCTAATAACATAAAATCCCATGGATTATTTTTGGTTTTATATCTTCTTTAAGACAATGTTGACATGGTCTGTAATGGTGTGATTTATTCATAGGGTCAGGATTCAAAAATATTGTCTACTGATATCAGAGTAACACACTCCAGAAGTATCCCATCATACATCTTTATTTGTATACCTTCAGGTCTTGTTACACAGAATGCGTTTGTAAAAATACATAGCTTTTATATTTTTAACACGTGTAAATATAAATGTATTCATGTCACCATTACATTCTATAGAGGGAGGGTTTTGTTCTCTTTTACAGAATGCAGGTAAATGCACACAGGTGTCTTGCTCACATTGCCCTTCTTCTAGGGTTGCTTTGCTCACCTGGCATTGTTCAGATCAGGACAGAATGCAGCTCAAACATAGACTGAAAAAATACTGGAAGCCGTGTGTACACTTCATACAGCATTCATCTGGTGTTGCCCCGAGTGGCCCTTGCGATCACCATAGGGATCTATGAAACATTGTACAGTTCTTTTTCCACGTGGCTGTACCACCGCTTTAGCAGATTGTGAAGATTGCCTAGACACACGTGTGCATGTACCTTTTGTAAAGTAAGTATTGAAGTTACCAGAGCACCAGATAGTTGTTGTGGTGAGTAGAGAAAACACTTCACCTATCAGACCGAAAGCCAGTGGGTAAGGCTAAGTAACGATGCACATCTATCCAACAAAGAGCAATATTAGCAATTTCAGCCCCTACATCTCCTTTTTTTTCACATAATTTACTATAATGCAGCAGGAGAGAATTTTTCTGTTTGTGTCATTCCATAAGATTTGTATAAAATGGAGGTAAGCACTTTTTTATTCCCACATAACTTCAGATTTTGTGTATTAGGATCATAAAAATAGCAGCTTTGTGGCAGTTGGGAACAAATACTGTATCTATGATCTGCATACTTGTAGCTTGTGAGATTTGGCCTTACATAAGACACTGGACTCATTTTACATTCACTAACTGGCAAAACTCTTAGCTGCACATGATCGCATACGTACGAGGGGTTATCTTAAAGTTTCAATTATCACCATCAAGTTATTGAGATATCCGAATGTAATTTGATCAACATAATCATTGATCCTTATATGCATTATGTTGTAAATTACAGCTTCTTATGTCAACTTGTTTTGTTTCAAGAGCTGGTAGATAACCTGCATTATGGGCAAAACTGAAGCCTGCAGTGTTATTAAGTTGCTCAGTTTGAAGGGTAACAGCGCCCGGCAAATCCTTGATGAAATGGTGGCTCTTTATGGTGATGAAAGTTCATCATACGACACTGTTGTGACGTGGAAAAGGAACTTTCAAACTGGACACATGTACCTCTCAGATGAGCCTCAATCTGGGAGACCCTCAATCACGGATGATCTTTTAAACCGAGAAATTGACAGCAGATAAGAACCATCTTAGATAGATGGATAAGGTCCATCTAGTCTGCCCATTTTTTACCTTAAACCTTATTTGATCCTTATTTCTTTTTAAGGATATCTTTGTCTATCCCATGCATGTTTATAAGGTCTCTACTATGAAATAATTTTTCCTCAAATTTCCCCTGAACCTACCTACCTCCAGTTTCAGTGCGTGTCCTCATGTTCTATTACTTCATTTGAAGAATGTTTCCCTCCTGGACTTTATTAAAACCCTTGCTGTATTTGAAAGTCTCTTATCATGTCTCCCCTTTCCCTTCTCTGCTCCATCTTGACATGGTGAAGAAAGTGGAGACTCTTGTCCCTGAAGACAGATGACTAACCATTGAAGTGATCATGAAAGAAGTTGGTCTTCGTTATGGAATTGTATGGAAGATTATGCATGAGCAACTGCACGTCATCACAATGGATTCCCTGCTTGCTGACCCCATTTCACAAGAAACTCCATTTGAACTTTTGCAGCGGATGCTGACTCTGTTGGATCAGGCTGGAGAAAATTTCTTTGCACATCTCATGACTAAGGAAGAATGCTGGGTCTACCTGTACAATCTGGAGACCAAAGAAATGAGCAAAGAGTGGAAACACTCCTCCCAAAAAGGCTAAGGTGCAGAAATCTGCAGGGAAGTTCATGCTGTCTGTTTTTTGGGACTTTCATAGCATAATCCTAACCGATTACCTTCTGAAAGGTCAGACCATCACCAGCACTTATTACTGCACCCTTCTGCAGAAATTGCAAGATGCTGTGAAAGAAAATGCTGTGATATGATCAGCAAAGGCATTTGTGTCCTACCCCACAATGCACCCACCCATGACCAAGCATCTGATGTGGAAGCCGACGGGTGTGGCTGTGAAATTTTGTCCCATCCCCCCTATTCGCCTGAACCCAGCGACCTCTTTCTCTTGCCTGAGATAAAGAAGTGATTTCGGCGTAGGCTATTTGACAACACAAATGATGTAATTCTGGAAGTGGAACAGTGGTTCTCGAGGCAATTGCAGGACTTCTATGATTATGGGTTGTGGAAGGTCAAGAAACACTGGCAGAAATGTGTGGCTCTGCAGGGGGACTATGTGGAGAAGTTCAACATACCGCATTTAACTTTCTATCTCATTCTGTTCATGGTGATAAATGAAACTTTATGATACATCCTCGTAGATGACAAAAGATATAATTATGCTGAAAATAATCAAATCTAAAATACATTTTAATTTTCTCTTAAATGATAAGAGATAACTATGAACCTGATTTGTAAGAAACATTGAAAATAGTACATTGTACATGGTTCTGTACACACATGAAGAGACACATGAAATATGAGGCACATTGTTACTTTTGGATCTAGGTGTGTAGTTGACGGTATTAAGCAACTGAAATTACATGTGTGACACATCACCAATGTGATGTTCATAACAGAGGTTTAGCCTCACACTGGGGGTAATTCTGAGTTGATCGCTGCAGCAAGTTTGTTAGCAGTTGGGCAAAACCATGTGAACTGCAGATGTGGCAGATATAACATTTGCAGAGAGAGTTAGATTTGGGTGGGTTATTTTGTTTCTGTGCATGGTAAATACTGGCTGCTTTATTTTTACACTGCAATTTAGATTTCAGTTTGAATACACCCCACCCAAATATAACTCTCCCTGCACATGTTACATCTGCCTCCCCTGCAGTGCACATGGTTTTGCCCAACTGCTAACAAATTTGCTGCTGCGATCAACTCAGAATTAGGCCCATTGTTTGCAGAGTTTCACATGTATCTGTGTAAGCACATCATGGGTTAAACAAGTAATCAACCAATTAGATGAATTCTTTTTATCTAATTCCTATGCTAGGTTTAGATGAAGGAGGTCACCTTATTTCTCCATTTATCCGTGACACTAAACTATGAGGACATATTCTACTATTTATCAGACAGAGTATGTTCCTGCCTTACTAGGACACTGGAGTATGGTGGCCAATCCCAGGATTTAGGGCAAAAAAACGGGGATTGAGGGATTAGCGTTGAGCGTCCACAGGACGCTCAGAAGCTGCCCGTCTTCCTTCTTCCGGCTCTCCAGCGCAGCGTGAGGTTATGCTGCGCCGCCGGTGCTGGGGGAGAGACAGGCTGTGAAGTTTCCCACCCGCCCGCGGTATCCGGTTATGTGTGCGGGGCGGCCACATAGTTAAAATATCCGGGACTTAAAAAATGGCCCGGGATTGGCTTCCCTACACTGGAGCATGGATTTTTATTTTGCCAATTATATTTATTTTGAAACCAGTGCTTTAGGCAATGTGGCTGCTAGTAAGTAGATAGGTCTTCTTATCCATGGTAGTGAATACCAGTATAATCAGGAGAAAAAGATGACATACATGAAAGGTATGTAGGGTCACTCCTCCTTTCTTATCACATACAATGGAGGTATTGCCCATAGCAATTAATCAGATTCTGTCTATCATTTTCTAGGGTGCAATAGAGAAATGATATCTGGAATCTGATTGGTTGCTATGGGCAATACCACCACTTTACAAAAGATGAATTGCTCCTATTAAGGCCCAAAATATCTTGGTACATCACAATTTTTGGATGAGGTATTAGCAGAGGCCTCGGGGGAAGAATACTTTATACCACTGTCGTGCAAATAGAGAACGTCAAACATAAACAGCCGCTACAAGACATGTTTTTTGGATATATGAAAAGGAGCTATACTTTTCCCTATAATTAAATAATTAAATTATTGCTGAAGACTGAAAGTATCCAGATAAATGGCAATTTAGTTCAAGCAGAATAAACTATGTACCTTTTTCCTGTAGAGGACACAAGATATGGAATATACCTCCCAAGAAAGACGAGGCCTTTGCCAAACTTTGCAAGAGGACTATAAGTCCTTTTGGAGATGCAAATTGTTTGAGATGTTTTGGATGGAGCAAACTGAAATCTTTTTAAAAAAGATGCATGTTACCACAGGAGCACCATTAAAACATGTATTTGGTATGGCAATAACTTCTAGGTCTTTACATGTTTGGATAAATGATCTTGAAATGAACTTACAAGATAGTCCAACTCATACAGTGCACAACAGAATTTGTGAGTGAGGTGTTTGTGGACTCTGGGCCTGATTCAGAGAAGTATGCAAAGCTGAAGTTCTATAGTACACAACGGAGCGATTATCGGCAGAATGCACATGTGCTGCGTTGGCGTTACAAATGTGTCAAGGTTCCACTGCGAACCCACAATGAGGATTCCTTTGCTAAGTGACTGACAGGAAGTGACCATTTGGGGGTGTTAACATAGTATTAGATGTGAGTGATTGTAGAAATGCAGGTATGTCATGGTTGTTTGTGGAGTTTATTTCCCTTTAGCTGCTTGCCTTAACGTACAAAAACATGGCGCCCACGTGACTACTGCTGGGTCCAGTCTGCGTAGCCATAGGTCTACCTTTCAGCCCAATGTTCCTTATTCTTTCAATATGTGTACGCAATTGCGAACGAGTTGCGGTAGCTCCAGTGGATGTCTCTTTTCATTTATGGATGGCAGCTTCACTTGCTGATATCAGCAGTTGTGTTGCGGATAAAATCGCATTGGAAGCTGTATTACCGTACTTCACTGATCCAGGCCCTCTGTTGGGCATTTCATCTGGAGCTATGGCTTTAATCATTGCAATTTGACAAACATTGTGCTTACATGCCTGAATAGCAAGCACGTATATGAGAATTAGTACCTTCAGATAGAAACGATATAACCTACTCTCAACATTGATTGTGTGAAGTCAGTCTGGACAGGTAATAGAAGTAGGCTCTGGAAGGCCATTTCATACTGGAACTTCTCTACACTTTTCTTGTCTGCAGAAGAATAAACTGATTTGGAGGTTACTTTTTGCCAATGATTCCAGCAGAGTGCACCAGTTTTCTGCAGGAGTTGTCCTCAACATTTACAGACACTTGGGTAGTGGCAGTGGTGAAAGGAAGCGAGAAATATTCTTAAGGGAAGGACACAACAAGAAGTTATGTCTATAAAGAAAAGCCTATTGCCACTAATAAATCAGTATATGTTTTGCAACTTTCTTGTTTGTCAAAAGATGTTTTGACTGAAATTATTTTTTAAAAATCAAAATGTAGGTTACTGTATGATTCCAGATTTAAGGAACCTCAGTCAATGTTTAGCTACTAGGATGTCCAAGGTTAAATCACTCAGAATCACCCGAAATGAGACTGAAGTTGGAAATTTATGTTTACTTCAGTAGATTTCAAGCATTCATATCTTCATAAAGATGTTACATCAGAATTTTCTGAGGTTCACAATGCAAGTGTCTCCATTTTAGTCTGAACCTCTCCTAGAGCATTCACAAAGGTATTGATTATATTCTTGGCTAAACGACGGCAATACGAGATCAGTGGCGCACGCAGCGGGGGGTTTCTGAGTACCCAGAAACCCCACCTGATGGATCAGATTCTTTTTTACAGAGACGGAGACAGCTGTGTCTCCAGCTCAAAATAAACCGCGATTGCGGCAGAGAGCTTTGACCGGCATGGACGGGAGAGTTGGGGACTTGCTGCACATGCTCAGCCCACAGCTGCTCCTTCGTCCACACAATCTGAAATGCAGGGGCTGCCAGGTAATTATGTTTGTGTATGTGGTATGCTATGTATGAGTTTGCAATGTGTATTATGTGTGTGGTGTATTATGTATGTGTGTGCAATGTGTGTGGTGTGCTATGTATATGTGTGTATGTATAGTATGTGTGTGTGTGTTGTATGCTATGTATGTGTGTGCAATGTGTGCTATGTATATGCGTGTGTGTGGTGTCCTATAGATACAGTGTGTGTGTGTATAATGTGTGTGGTGTGTTATGTATACTCATATGTATGTGTGTGTGTGGTGTGCCATATAATGTATATGTCTGTGTGCTATTTATGTGTATGTATGCAATGTGTGTGGTGAGCTACAGTATGTATGTATGTATGGTGTGCTATGTACACAGTATGTGTGTGTGCAATGTGTATGTGTGTGTGCGGTGTGCTACAGTATGCATGTGTATGCAATGCAAATGTGTGTGTGTGGTGTGGTGTGCTATGTATATGTGTGCAATACGGAAACCCCCCTCAGTAAATCCTGCGTTTGCCTCTGGAGATCAGTATGTCATTTAGGAAGAGACAGTGAAAGAGCAGTAAAGTCCTCTAAGGAGTCTGTTTAAGCCTCAGCTATTCTTACAGGTACTAGGAGAGATCAACCCAGAGTTGAAAATAAGGTATGTGTTTAGACACATTTCAAGGCAAAGAGTTTCTAACATCAGAGAAAACAAAGATTAATCCAACAAATCTTAGTCCTGCTCATAAACCCTTGGGTACCCAGATATATGTACCTTGGGTAAAATTCTATATGCAGTAACTACAATCCTGTTTTCTCGCAAGTTGGCAGATAAATGTTGTAGATCAAGATGCCTGGCCAGATCTGCAGTTGTGATTAGCAAACAGGATGCCAAAGAGGGGCAGAACTTCTGTAGACCACATTGAACTAGAGCAATGGCAGCATTATGGCATAGAAATCTGCCTCGATTGAAAATTTATGTAAAGAAGCAGGGTTGTATCCCCCCCTTCGGTATGGAGAAGGAGAAAGACACAAACAATGATTTATTTACCATTAATTGTGTTTCCTTGAAGCAGCTCTGGCAGTACTTTATTCCCGTACCCAAATTTTGTTGTTACTAATACATTGTGTTGAGATTGGATTGGAAAAAATCAGAAGACACCAGATGGAAGGATGTGTGGCCCTAAATACCCTCGGATGGATTAACCCATTGGTGTTCACAGAACACAGTTATTAATTCCTTGTTTTCTTTGCTGCCAGTCAGGTGTTAGCTCTTTATTAATTATCAGGTTTTAGATATGATAATTGGAATTTGTTATTGCTACTTATCTTGCAATTAGAAGCTATGTACCACCAGGATGTATTCAGAAACACACCAAGGGATAGGAGCTCCGGTAGAAGTCTGTCCCTTGATGTGTAAAAGTAAAGTCATCACTAATGCGCTAATTTTACTTTCTGCTTCTGGACCCTGGTACAGTACTGTACATGCTCTGTATTCAGACGAGCAGCCATAGGCTTCAATGGTTAAAGCCATCTAAGATGGTGCTCACTGCCAGGGCTAAGCCGAGCTTGGCAAATCTTACAGTATAGAACCCCCATAGAAGCCCCTGATGGGGGCTGCTATTGCGATCGGAAACAAGAGAACCACAATAGACATCTCTGATTTCCTGTGTTACCCCCTGTGTACATACTGGGGATACTTATACAGTATATCCTTTAAAATGTGTTTAATAAATATACCCACTAGTAATGGGTAAGCACAAACCTAGAAATACTACATTTCTTTGTCTTATTTTATGCATCATTGATATTACTAGTTTTAGTGCTTTGTTACACGGCTTTTTACTCGTGATCTGGCCACAAAATGGCTGCCTCCCGTGCATGTAGCTTGCTCTATAATGTGAGTTTAAGAACCACTTTAATTTGTTCATTCAAGTGCAGTTTACATTTATAAAAGCAATTGTCTGATAGTCTGCTTTGTATTACACACCATTTGTGATATTTGTACGGATGTTACTAAATCTACCATCTCTAGTCTCTCCCTAGGCCATCATTTCACACTTTCACATTGTTAAAGACCAGAAGAAAAAGGTCAACATTGTAATATTGCTCCCTGTATTTCTAGAGGAGATAACGTTTGTGTACATAGTTTAAAGGAATTAAATAAATATATATATATATATACATAGTATGTACCCAAGTAGTCAAGTGTAGAAGGTGTAATGCAACTAATCTACTCACCAGTATGCTTATATCCAGGATCCCTATATCTGTGTTGTTGACAATCACGTGTGAGACAGATGAGGGATGTATATAAGCAACCAACCACATTTTTACGGTCATGCCTGTCACCGGTCACCACTCCAGTCGGTCTATGATCCACTTTTTCTCTGTTAAATCCAGCACTCAGCCCTAATGGCTGCTTAGCTGTCTCCCTTACATATATATGTGACAACATGCCCCCCCCCCCCCCCCCTTAGAAATGTAAAGTGATTGAAGTCACAAGCTAATCGTAAATAACACCTAAATATAAAGTGATTCCATGTTTGGGGTGTTTTTTTTTTGCATATCTGTGTATAATGTGAAATATACAATACCAAAGCATTCCTATTTATTTATAAAGCTACATTGCTGTAATAGGAAGTCACAAGTATTATATTGAAGTATTGTTCTTGTACTGGCAGTGTCTTTTGAAGATGGATTTATATCGGGTTTGGTCAGCAGCCATGGAGAAATTCAGGGTGGTCCCGGGATATCTGACACTCTGTGTATTTATTAGAGATGAGCGGATTCGGTTTTACTCGGTTTTACTCGGTTCTCAAAACGACATCTTATTGGCTCACTGATGTCACGTGTTTTGGATAGTCAATAAGATTCAGTTTTGAGAACCGAGTAAAACCGAACCCGCTCATCTCAAGTATTTATGTTCTTGTAATGCTTGATAGTAAGTTATCATTTGTCCCCTTCAGAATGCTGTACTTGTGCAAGTGTCCCATTCTCTGGTGAAAGTTGCACAATGAGCACTGTTATATAGGCAAAGCGCAGTCTGGCCTTTTTTCTCATTTGTACACATTGCTGCACATTGGAGTTTCTGTCACACACAATAAATACTCTTACTGGGTTCCTTTAAAGTTATGTTAATCTGTAAATATATTGCTTAAGAAAAAATACAGTTGACTTAATGCAATAAAAACAAATTGCATTCAAAGGCAAATACATAAACCTACAGTATCTTCCATAGTACAGTTGCATGCTTAGAAACATTTCTAGAGTCTCTAATGGAATGCAGTAATCTTCTTTGTTGTCCATAATGGACTGGTATTTTTCTCAACGTGTCGTTCCTCTGTTTTCAGTCATACTGCCACCCTTAATAACGTAATAACATGAACAGCGTAAGTGAGGGATAAATATAAGTAATTGCAACAGAGCCAAAAACTTCTTAATTGTACAGAGGACTATTGTGCGGTCAGTGCAGTTGTTTGCAGCAGTAAGTAGTGAAGTGGAGAGAGAGTACGATTCCCCCAGATGGCTACGCTATCTTTATGATGGAAGTTTGCTGATATCAGGCATGGCAATAGTGTTTGTTCCAGCAGCATGTTTTGAACAGGTTTGGTACCAAACTTCCACAAGGGTATAAATGTTAGGGTGTTGATCAGGATTTTTATACAGTATTGGATTGTACCCTAAACAGCCATTGTTTTTATTTACCCCTAATTCCCATTGCTAAAAATATATTTATCAATTATGTTCTTGGAAAACTATATTAACTTCTTATACCAGTAATAATCCTAAGAAATAAAGAGAGAACTATGAAAGCACTACACACATACGTGGGGAACCTTGATTTAGAGTTTAATAGTGAGACAAAACGCCATGTTGCGCCCTGTACGTGCAAATGAACTTAGTTTACTCCTGTAAATATTTAAAACATCCCTTACTCTGGGTTCATTATGTCAACAATCAGCTTGTCAACACGGTCCATTTTTACATTTTTGATGTCGCCATAACAACCATGTCAGCACTGCGTTTTTAAGGTCAGTGTATATCTAACCCAAATGTAAATGGCAACATTTTGACAGTGTCTCCATTTCATACATGTATGTTGACGGTTTCCAAGTGTCGACATCATGAATGTCGACCTTTGACATGGTCACTGTGAATATGGTGACTTTATCCCCTTCCAGTGTTTTTTTGTTTTTTTTATTGTTTGATTCTCTCATAATCTTTTGCAGTACCACTGTTCTAGCAGTAATGCTACTCTCAGACTGATCATGTTTAATGGACGGCCAGCATTGTCTCATGATTTCCCCCACAACTCTCAGGCAGCTCCTGGAGTATGATATCGTTAGGTCAGGAAAAGTACCTAACGATCTATCGTACGACCTGTAATTCATCGCTTCCCAGATCGCCTGATCTTATGTGCAGCACATAAGATCAGAGGATCCATCATATGGCCTGTGGGACCGCGCATCGGATCGTCATTGTTAGTGAAATGCAAACAATTTGCACTTTCACTAACGATATATCGTTCCAATAAATCGATATTGTGTGCATCGGCCTAATGGTCTCACTAGTGTGTGGAGGGCTTTAGTCTATCTGCTCTGTGGGGGTAATTCAGATCTGATCGTAGATCTGCTAAACTTAGCACATCAATGATCAGTTTCTCAGACATGCGCAGGTTCACCCAATACAGGGCTAGTCCACCCCGCATGTCAGGCCCAGCCCCTCCCACACACACACACGGGTGCAAAAGTATGCACGGCGGCGATGCTTGTGCACCTGGCGAGTAGCTCCCTGTCTGGGCAGCCAAGCTGCGATGGCAGGTGGTTACCCGCCGCGTCCCTGGTTGCAGCGGCTGCATGTGACATCACGCAGCAACCGCGGCCTGCTCGAGCAGAGCCGCTGGCATGCACCCTCCCGCCCCGCGACCGCCTCTGCCTGTCAAACAGGCAGAGGCGATCGCAGCCCTGAGATGCTTAAAGCATCTCACTGGGCCTCCCAGGGTGCACACGACTCCCCAAAGGGCTTCAGACTGTGATCGCTGCCGCTGCAGTGATCCAGTCTGAATGACCCCGTGTCTGTGATCAAACAGCCAGACTTGATTAGCTGATCCAGCAGCTATGAGAGTGCTCTACTTACTGCAGAACCCTATGTCTGTTCTCCTGGCCTGCTCTCCTGTGCCTGATTGTTACTGAATCTCTTCCTGTATTCAGCCTATATATATATATATATATATATATATATATATATATATATATATATATATTTATTTGTACCTTTCTCATTTGGGCTAGTTTTGCTGCTTGGAAATCATCTGCTTTATATTGCTATCAGTTCTATGTTCATCCAGTATTTGCCCTGCCGGATCTAAGTTTCGCCTCCTACATTGCCATTCAGTTGGATATCCTGATAAGATCCTATCCGGCTTCTTCAGTTATTACCTGCAATCTTCTCTACCGTGTTCAAACTACATTCGGTTCACTTCTTAGACTCCTGGCTCAATTTTGCTATTCATTCAAATGTTTGTTTATACCAGCATTACCATTTACACGTTTACCTGCTTTAACCAGTGCACCTCCGGAAATTATCATTCTCACATTGCTGATACTGTGTTAATCCTGATTTACTGTGATTCAGTTAACCCTCTGTTTTCTACTCAATGATATTATTGTAATTCCTATATCCCTGCATTCATCCGTATATTTCTGGACATTGTTGCTTATACTATTCCTGTTTTACTGTGTTCCGGTAACCTGTGTCTTCAGCCTGCTACCACTAACTTGCTTGCACTGTATCCTGTCTGTGCCACTGCCAATTAACCTGACTAGTTCACGTATGCTGTGGTTGTACAGTATTACATTATTCTGGTAAATACACACACGCACACACACGCACACAGTTATTCCTAGAGAACCATGACAGTATGATCCATCCCAAAACAGTACAGAGTAACTACAGGCTGCCAGATGTAATGTCTGTTCCACGGGTTAACTCACAAATTATTGTGCTCCATGGACTTTGTTCTTCTGGAATGTTTCAAAAGAAACCTTGTTCAACTGCAAGACCTAGTAACTGAGTAGTTGCTTTCATTGCCAGAGTTGCTGTGAAGACTTCCGGACTCAGCCAAAAATTCTGTGGTTTCTACTGCTGAAGTATCCATTGGAGATAAAGTTGCTTACAGACCAGAAACAACAGGAGACTCATACCCCTTTCAGACATACAGCAAAAACCCATATTTTTGCATGTGAATGCGGCCGGGTCTTACTCCTGAAAGGGACATCAGAGACTAAGAATACTAGGCACCCTACCCTTGCTTTGAGTAAATTTTAGGTTCCGGAGCATCCCGCAGTCTAGTCTTTCAGAAGCAGAATGCCAGTATCGTAAGTACAATGAACTCTGTTTGTACTGCGGTGGTCCAGGACACTTCATCCAAGCATGTCCCATTTGTAAACCCAGAATAGGGACCACTCTCATTGTGTCGGCCCAATTTCTCAGTGACTTGGCGCCAGCCCAAGTTTCAAGTGTCGGGGGTACAATTCCAAGTCCCATGTGGCATCACCCCCAAGAGGGAGTTCCGAGTTTCCAGTCCCAGGAGGGGGTTCGGAGTTTCCAGCCCCAGGGAAAGATGGTGTGAGTAAAAACAGATACAAAAATCCTAATAAGTTAGTACAGTACAGAAAACAGACAAAGTCTGATTGTCCAAACAAACACTATTGCAGATATTTTGCCAACTGCAGTCTTCAGTCCCAGCACAGACAGCATGAGAAACTAGAAGTATTCCTACTGTCTCTACTACTCCACTTTATCACTTAGACTACAAAGACTTTGTACGAGTAAGAAGCCATTTTTTTTGCACTGGATTGTACTTCTTATACCCAACTTCCTTTATTAATTTCATTAACATGTTATACCCAGGACAGAGGGACCACGAACTGACCTAAACACCAGTTCCTCTGGGACAGCAAAGGAGAACACAACATACCATTAGAGCCCCTAGAAATGCTTTTAGCTTGCCTTTGTTGGCTTTTGGGAAATTTATGGTTTATGCCTTTGTATGCAATTTATTTTTCTAGCATTATATTATATTGTGTGTCATTTTTATTTTATCAACACATTTTGCCACCCATATCAAAGGCTGTACCTTTTTTAGTCAAAAGTAATTCAGTTATTACGCAATAGATTTACACATCCACTCTTTTTATCACCCTGGTCGCTATATAGTAGAATTACTGGTGCTTCCAATCTCATAGCAAGAACTGCCAAGCATAGATTCTTGTTGGAATTGTTTCCTGTAAAATACAATGCTTTTGCAGATACATACATTAAAGGACAAACTCCTCGGCCTTCAACCTAAAGCACCTAATCTCATGAGCAGCCTGGCAACTCAGAAGCAGGGGTGTTCTTGGGGCATTACTGGATGTGAGCATCATGTGATTCCTCTTCTTCCAGTAATGCCTGCGGCTTTAATGTCTCCCAAACTGAAATTAAACTGTGCCTTCTGAAAATAGCACAAGGACAGCAATCCTACAATACAAGATGAGAATAACTTCTTTGCAGTTACATAACAAAAGACTGTAGAAGAATGCAATGCAAAGTGACCCAAGAGGACACCTTCCACTAGGAACAAATTGGTCTGCTCCCAACTTTCCCACTGAAACCTCTGTTAGTTACCTGTGTGTTGAATTAAAAAATACCTCTAATCATTTACACAGGGGAGAAACTGGAATATTAAGGTAAGCTGGAAGTTATGGCCCATACACAGCACACTAGAGAATATGAACTATGAAAGATATTGGTGAAAGATTTCCCTTGAGCTTTCCAGGCAAACTTGATATTGTGCATACAAAATGAACGATATTGCTAGCATCGTCTGGGATACCAATGGTGGCTAATTTAAATAATGGGCTGGCATTACAGGGTGGCTATTATGATGAATATCGTTCATATCGTCCGTCGTTCATCATGTACACACTGAACAGTATACACTTTTAAATAAACAATATAAGCTAAATGGAGCTGCATGTTCAGAAGATAAAAACCATCGTTGACGCATTGTTCATTGCATACACCCTGGACGATACTGTGAACGATATCGCTCATAAAGCCCAAAGTGAACAATATTGTTGACAATATCATCTAGTGTGCATGAGCCTTAAGCAGAGCTTATTGTATCGAACGCAAGGGTCTGAAAATGGCATTGCATTGCACAGTTCATCCAACCTCTGATAACTCATGCTCTGCACATAAACCTCTCAGCACCCAGATCTTTTAGTATTCCAAGCCTCTCAAATTAACATTCAGCTCATTTTTTTCACTTGCGGTCAATACCTGCTGTGCAGGAAGGGGTGTCTGCCATGTTACTGTGCCTCATGCGAAAGCAAGTCTGCTCATTATGGGTGCTACAGTGTCCTTTAGGAGGTTTATTTAGAGGAAATCTGTAAACACACCTATGCATTATAGAGTGATTATAGCTTGACTGATGACAAATGCCTCAGTCTTTACATCTCAGTATTTCAGGTTCATGGTCCTATGCATATACATTATTTGAATTATTGAGTGACATATTTGTATCAGTTTGGAAGAAGCCAGAAAGAAAAGACTGTAGATTCAACAGCCACCAATTTTAGGGGAAACATTTGGGATTTTTTTTCTTATTTTTTTTTTTTAATCTTGAAGCCATAAAACCAAAATAAACAGTTCCAGTCTCCAGCATCGCACATCTCAGATTAATGACACAAGATATGTCCTTCTAGACCAGTCTAAGGTCCTGTTCTCAGAAACCCCGTAAGTGCATGTTTTCCAGATTCCCTGGCAGGAGCTCAGGTGTATTAATACCTGGCTCATTGTACAAAATCAAAGTGTGTTGCTAATAATTTCATCTGTGATTGTGTAGAAACCTGGGATATCATGCATAACTGATGACAGCTGGGACAGTTCTGTGGTTGCAGTTTTAAAGATGGGTACACACCGGAGTGATGTTGGGCCGATTTAACGTTTAGAAGCGACAAATTGCCTACATCGCATGTATGGTGTATGGGTGATTGCGCGCTCCTGTGGTCGCTAGTGAAGGTCACCAGGTTTGATGTGCTGCACATCAAACCTAGCGATATTGCTAGCTACCTAGTTTATGCTTATGAATGATGGAACATGATTGTTCCGTCCTTCATAAAACACGTTCTAATGTGTATACAGAATCTGGGCTCAAGGGCATTCATTCCGATGTCAGTGTGTACCCAGCTTTAGACTTTCTCAGGTATCCAGGTGTGAGTAAACTAATGGTTGGTACAAGATTTAATGTACAGTACCTGTAGCTAAATGGCACAGAAATTCATATGGCTTGATGGTACCTAGGCTGCAACAAAAAAGGTAACAAAATTATGTAATTAATTTGATAAAAAGCAGTAGTACTGATGTTACAGATTCAATGACAAAGGTTGTCTTCTTTTTTTCTATATCAAGGCTCAACCCCTGCTGCTCACAGTTTAATGGAAACATCAGCAATCTCAATTGTCCTTCATACCAAGATAGTTATACGTCAACATTATTCCCAGTACTGGAAATACAGTGATGAAGACCGGCAGTAACACAAGTATTTCTTACTATCTATCTAGTTTTGAGAGTAGGTCATCCAGGGTTTCAACCTAATATGAATGGTATACTCACTCCCCAAAGACCTTGCTGCTCATCAACTTGTCTGGATGAAGATACTGTGCTCCTAGCTTTCTCAATCCATTCTACTTGTCACTTTAAGGTCCATCCTTCAACTTTCCCCCAAAATATTCTGGACCGAGTATCTGAAGGTGCTATTGGCAAAAGTTCCCGGACGTCCCATGAACAGATGGCTGCTGCTTCCTGGATATGGCTACCCTAGGACTATTCTGCCTTTGCCCCTTCCTCCTCAATTTGGGGAAGGGGCTGCTCTTTCCTCGTGGAAGACTTTGGAGCGCTTGGAGCATCTACAGCTTTTGGTTCATTGGTAAGGTAAGATCCTTTATATCGGTGAAAGTAATGGTAAACCAGAAACAATGCTGCAACCGCAATGAGGAAGAGGAAGATCACTATGACTAGTTAGAAGAAGAAAAAGCATTGTATTACTAGACATATATTGTCATTATAGTATTACATCAAACATGAAGAACATATCAAACAAAATAAAACTAGCCCTCAAAAATTAAATAAATCTGTATGTACATAAAATGAAACATAATACTTAGACTACAAATAACATACATAAAGATGTGTCCTCATACATCTAGCCTCAATGCGCCACACAGCAGGAGATGCCTGGTGCGAGTGAGCTGACAGGTCCCATCCAACTGCGCTGGTATCAGGCGCCTTTTTCTCCAAAAAATATGAACCAGGAGACTGTGCTGATTAATTTGATATGCAGCACTTGTATATCTGTGTGTAAATGAGTCTGTTTATGAAGCACAAAAGGAACCTGATAAGGAAGAAGGCTGCATCGTAGCACTTCGTATGCAGATTGAGAGACTTATTTGCACACAGATATACAAGTGTCACATATCAAATTAATCAACACAGTCTCCTTGTGCATCATAGTCACAGTGCATTGCACATTTTCGGTCAAAGATGCCCGACGCTAGCAGAGTCTCATGGGAACTGTTGTGCCAAGATGGGCTGTTTGGCGTGACTGCAGCAAAGATGTATGAGGACATATTGTACATTGATATGCATGTGTGAGCATTATTTAAATTGTATCATCGCAATTTATAGGTAAACAGCATTTAGAATCATATTGTATTGCCAGTGCTTTCTCCAGGGGTGATTCAGAGCTGATCGTAGATATGCTAAATTTAGCACATCTATGATCAGGTTCTCTGACATGTGGGGGGGGCGCCCAGCACAGGGCTTTCGCACCTGCCAGGTAGCTCCCTACCTGTGCAGCCTAGCTGTGCTGGCAGCTGGCTACCCAACCCAACGGTCCGGACACACCTGCGTTGTCTGGACCACGCACCCCCCCCCCCCCCCAACGGCGTTCTAACGCCATTGGTACACCCCCTCCTGCCCCGCGACCGCCTCTGCCTGTCAATCAGGCAGAAGCAATCACACCAGTGAGATGCTTTTGCATCTCACTGGCTGCACATGCGCAGTGTGCCTGCCGCGCATGCGCACTGTGTAAAGGGCTTCAGAGTGTGATTGCTGTTGTAGCAGCGATCGCCTCTGCATTAGGCATCTGTTTTCCCTGTGCTGCAAACAATAGGCTCTATTATCACTAAATCAACTGCTGTAAATATATGGCCATGCATAATAATAAAACAGTGGGGGGGTTTTCTTGAATGTTTAATATTTTGCATACATTTTATTAGTAAATAGATTACACCATGTATTATTATTATTGTGTGTGGATATTATTATCTCATTTTATGTATATTTTTCTATGATTTGCTTAAATACATTTTAGAAGTAATCTGACTGCACACTTACACCTGTCGGTATACTGACAAGTGTCGGGATTCCGGCGCCAGCACACTGACTGGCGGGATCCCTTCAGTATATTTTGTAGGACCTGGACGCTTTTTTATTGGCGACCTGGTGCAGACACTCATTTTAAATTTAGTTTTAGTTTATTCTGTTTTCAGCATTGGGACTAGCATCTGTCAGCCTCAGTTTGGGATGCCTGGAGTGGCTGCAGAATTGCCATGATCAGCATCTCATTCTGGGGCAGATGTATTAACCTGGAGAAGGCATAAGGAAGTGATAATACAAAAAGTAACCAGGCGCTAATATATCATCACCAGATTTAAATGATTGTGTTGCTGGTAATGAAAATTTTATACAAATAATATTGCAATTAGTGTATATTCAAGCTGCAAGAGAAAGCTTGACTTGGGGTAAATCAAGTCAAAAAGAACCGGCACTTTACAGTCTCCGGTAACACTGGAACAACAAACAAATCTCCTCCTGCGCTATGTATATTATGATATGATATGGCTCAGAGTTCAATAAAAACAAATAAATAAATTCATATATTCCATATATCTTTTTTATTATCACATATGAATATATATATAAAGAATAAACTATTTAGACCGGTCAAATATAACACTAACAAAAATCTTACCTAACTAAAGGAGGTGGATCTTAGATAAACATAGGTGCGAATTACAGCTGGTTAATTAATTTTATGATCCAATACATGGACTGACTTTTTAGTGATTTTATTAATTTTTCATTACATTCTGTGCACAGAAGTTTATCTAAGATCCACCTCCTTTAGTTAGGTAAGATTTTTGTTAGTGTTATATTTGACCGGTCTAAATAGTTTATTCTTTATATATATATTCATATGTGATAATAAAAAAGATATATGGAATATATGAATTTATTTATTTGTTTTTATTGAACTCTGAGCCATATCATATCATAAGGAAGTGATAAACCAGTGATATGTGCAAGGTGATAAATGCACCAGCCAGTCAGCTCCCAACTGTCAATTTGCATATTGGAGCTGATTGGCTGGTGCATTTATCACCTTGCACTTATCACTGGTTTATCACTTCCTTATGCATTCTCCAGGTTAATACATCTGCCCCTCTGTTTGAAACCCACTTTCAGTAAGGCATTGCTACTACAGGTAGCCTTATGCAGCAATCAGAAAATGCATGGCATTGAGGTAGGTTGCTCCCTTGTCAGAGTCAGATTTCAGTTTTGGTTCAGCCCTCTGCTCCATCCTGCACAAAAGAATTGTGTACAGGGTGCCTAGTGTTGAGAGGGCAGTAGTCCTTTCCATTTAAAGGGCTGTTCTGCCTCTTTGCTGGGCCCTGGAGGGAGGTGTCCTCCTTTTGGCACTTTCTCCTTGGTCAGTTAGAGAAGCCCATAATCAAGGAAATAGCAACCTTCCTGTGAGCAGCCAACAGCAGCGCCTCCTCCCTATTTGAACTCTTATCTGATGCACTTAGTAGTGAGGTGTATTGGTCCAATGGATATTGGGGGTCATTCAGATCTGATCGCTGGGCAGCGATTTTTGCAGTACTGCGATCAGTTAGTCGCCGCCTACAAGAGGAGTGTATTTTCGCTGTGCAAGTGTGCGATCGCATGTGTAGCAGAGCTGCACAAACTGATTTTGTGCAGTCTCTGCGCAGCCTAGGACTTACTCTTCCAGTGCGATGAGAGTAGGCTGTTCGTGACCGGAGCTGACGTCCGACACCCTACCTGAAAACGCTTGATCCCGCCTGTGTTTTTACGGACACTCCCTGAAAACGGTCAGTTGCCAGCCACAAACGGCCTCTTCTTGTCAATCTGCTTGTGAACGCCCACGTGAATGGATTCTACCCACCATTCCGTCGCAGGGCGCCGATGCCAGTTGCAGCCGTGCAACGCGCCGGCACAGTGCGGTGCATACGCATGCGCACTTTGGATCTGATCGCCTGCTGTTAGAAAACTCACAGCAGAGATCAGATCTGAATGACCCCATTGTGCGGGCTGTTCCCTGTCTTTGACAGCTCCATTTCACAATGAATTGTCCAATGGCTGCTGTCTTGATCTTTTCTTTAATTTTCTCTATAGCTGGGATGGGGTGTACATCCAGGCTGGATGAGGGATAGTGGTAAAAAAGTTTGCCTACTCCAAGTGTCACCCGAAATTGTCTTTTGTGCAATATGTGAGTAGGGGGACCAGTAGCTCTGCTCACCTACAAAAGCACCCCAGCTGCAGTTGCAGGCTCTTACACAACTAGCCAAATGACCTAGAGATCTAAGCAGGGATTCTAGCTCTGCCCCTTACCATGGGAGCCACTGGGGTAAACATGTTTTATCTTCATGTCAGAGCCCTTCTGCGTTCACCGCAGCTGCATTTGACTAACCGATTTGCCTCAGGTGTCCTCTTCCTTGGTACAGATTATGACAGCCACCACCACTATGTCTAGACCATGGAAGCCGCAGCTTACGGGGGTAAGCTCCAGGCTCCGGAGGATTTTCACTCTGAGTTTTCCATTCAAGTGGAATGTGATGCTGCAGAAAGGTCTTAGTCTTCCAACAGGAAGCTGGCAGTGGACATTCTAGTGTAATTGCTGACATCATGCAGTCGCTAGAAATAATAGTGACAAGTTCCAAATAGATGTTTAAGAGGACAGGCAAACAACTGTTTCTTTTTCATTTCTACTCGGAGGAACTGCTTAACCAAATGTGGGTGTAGTCTGATTGCATATTTCAGTTCTGCAGATTGAAGTATCCTTATACTCTCCCTAGCAAGATGTAATAAAACACGAATCACTGCTAAGACCACCACCATTAAGAGTCTGAGCACTGCTGCCATATGGGATAGTGCAGTTAGGAAGATTGAGGCTACCCGTAACACTATAGCAGGGCCCTTCATGAGACTCAGATTTTCTATCTTTGGCTTGTGTTAATAAGGCTGTAGGATGGTGGTCAGAACAGTGGATGGAGGGTCTGGAATCTGGCAGTCCAAAATTAGATTTTACAACTCTGGTGGAGGATATCCATGAGGCCTTTGGTTATCTGGGGAAGCAGCCATTTACATTAGACTAATTGGGGTCAGCTTCTACAGTCTCAGGATACCCTGTACTCTTGTATTTGTGAGGTGGACACCATGTCCAAGAGGAATTCCTTCCATATTCTTGGGATGTCCTATTTATTCCTAATTTGGATAAAATTAGTTTCCATGCCATGGAAAGTCCATTTTCCAACCCTCAAGTAGGGCTGCAGAGGTAAACAGACTTGTGAAGAAAGACATCTAGCTCCCAAACCCTATGACAAGCATTCAGCATCATGGGCAGGCTGCTCACTTTGGAACTCTTGAGATGAAAGCCTCTGTCCAAAGGGTTTTTACAAAGATAATGGCAGTGATGACAGCCATTCACAGAGCTAACAGACTGCCACTCATCCCTTACCTGAAGGATCTGGTGATCTACGCGATCAGGCACATGTACTGGAAGCCTTCTTATAGGGGAGTGGTGCACGTGCAACCTCCAAATATCTCCCAAAAGCTCCTTGACACCTTAACGTGGTGCGGACAGCTTTATATGACCCTCCTTTCAAATCAAAGTATTTGGTAGAGTTACTGTAAAGTTCATGACCTACAAGACTGCTTTTCTGTTAGCGGTCTCCACAGTCATTAGAGTTTTGGAACTTTTAGCTTTGCATAGTACAGTAGGTCCCCATTCCTCATCTTCAGTAAAGACAATGCTGTTCTTAGTCCTAGAGCCAAATTTTTATTTTAGCCCAGAGTATACTCCAAGTTCCATCTGAATCAAGGTGATTCCAGCTTTAGACCAGAAGAATTCTCCAAAGGAGGAAGACTTTCTGGCAAAGGGCATTGAACACCTACTGTATGTCTATATGATTAGGAAGTCGTACAGGTTTGTGTATTACTCCAGTCATTCACCAGGTTTACATTGTGGCAAAGTTCAGTGAGGTTGTGTTGATGTCACTGTGGGCTATGTACAGTTAAATGGAAGGATAAATACACATTTTCAGATGTATCGTTGGCACAAAGCAGTGGCTGATGACTGGTATATAATGAAGCATACTCATGGGATAGGTGCACAACACGATATACATAATGCTGCATATGAGCAAATGTATGCATTTGGGCCCTCATTCCGAGTTGTTCGCTCGGTAAAAATCTTCGCATCGCAGCGATTTTCCACTTAATGCGCATGCGCAATGTCCGCACTGCGACTGCGCCAAGTAAATTTGCTATGCACTTAGGAATTTTACTCACGGCTTTTTCTTCGCTCAGGCGATCGTAATGTGATTGACAGGAAATGGGTGTTACTGGGCGGAAACAGGCCGTTTTATGGGCGTGTGGGAAAAAACGCTACCGTTTCCGGAAAAAACGCAGGAGTGGCCGGAGAAACGGGGGAGTGTCTGGGCGAACGCTGGGTGTGTTTGTGACGTCAAACCAGGAACGACAAGCACTGAAATGATCGCAGATGCCGAGTAAGTCTGGAGCTACTCAGAAACTGCTACGAGGTGTGTAATCGCAATATTGCGAATACATCCTTCGCAATTTTAAGATGCTAAGATTCACTCCCAGTAGGCGGCGGCTTAGCATGAGCAAATCTGCTAAAATCCGCTTGCGAGCGATCAACTCGGAATGACCCCCTTGGTTCTGTGCACAAGGTGTTGAATCACCTGCGGCCAAACTGTGCTACATAATTGCTTTCTCCTTTTATTTTGAGTGCCACAACTGTGGATCCTTCTATTAGATGAGTGCTCTATTCTTAATCATAAAATATCTCCAAACACCTGGGTTATCATATTCTATCTAGCCTGTGTGATGATTACATGCATAATGGAGTGAAAATACTCACATGCAATAATCCCAGCGAGTCCATCATCATGTACATGAGGAAATACTAGAAGACAGAACAGAATCAGTTACCGAGGATCTTTAGGGAGACCAGCACATACCAGCTGAACAAAATCATACCACTGATAGGCCAAATCAAACAGAGACGCAAACTGCAACAATGATACATACTATACAAATTCATTCATCTAAAAATCTGTCAAAAAATTCACATATAAACATGAATCTGCGTGGCTATTTCTGTTGAATTAACATGCATTCTGGCTGTTTTGGCATCATGATTGTTGAATGTTTGTCTCACAGGAGTCTTGCTGACCACTGCTGCTCTTACATTGACCATAGTGAGTTGTAGTATGAATGCCACTACTACTATTTGATTCCACATAGCATGTTGTAAAATTGTTAAAGTATACTTCTCTCCCACACAATCAGCCATTTCTCTGGCTGGGTCCACAGGATTATCCACAGTATAACACTGGGATATAGTTGAGAGACAGCGGAAATGGCACCAACACGGTCACAAGCTTCCTGGCCTCCCAGGATGCATCGGGGCCTTCACCATATAGTCCCGCCCACTGACTCAGTCAAATCAGTTTTTTGCTTGGTGCGGCAGGAAGCCGCATGGTCACAGGGCTGCTGAGAAAAGCAGCCTCAAGCTTTTATTATTTTATTTTTATAGACTTACTATATTTTTTTGAGCGACTTTTCTTAACAGCATCTTAAACGCATACTAGAAAGAGTCGCTCCAACAAATCCCCACCGGGTCACAACAACGCTTACCTTCGCGGTATTAGTGCTGTCTCGACGGGAGTCTGTGTCGGATGTTCTAGCAGGTCCAGCAGACGTAACCAGGCTGTGGCCGGAGCATGGGGGGACGGTAAGTCTATGGATTTCCTCTTACTAGAGGGGTCAGGACACAGCTACACTGATTTGATGGAGACTGTAAACAGTGTGTTGATGTGCCGAACATCTCGAGTGCGACAGCGCTACGCTCCAGGGATCATAGGCGCCAGGACTAGGGAGAGGCCGCGATCCTTAGAGTTTAAGTCAACAGGGGGATTCAGACGCTCTTCTGGCCGCCCCTCCTCCGAGTTCATGACCAGTTCCCGCGTGTCTCTCGTCCATGAACTGAATGACCTCACTTTCGGCTCAGACGCTACCACGAGGGTACTCGGTCGCAGCTTAGACGCTGCGGTTGTGTACACTAGAAATCCCGCCTAGACCGAGTCGCAGGCCTTAGCGTCTGCATACACGTAGAAGTCGCTGAGCGTCCGTGTCCGTCAGTGTGCGACCGTGTCCGTTATCAGTTATCAAGAGCGGTAGTGTACATCAGTAGCGTCTGAATCCACTCAGCGTCTTACGAGCGTATTTGCTTGGATATGGAAGTGTGGTGAGTCTCCCTGTATCCCGCTCTCCGGAGGCAGGGTATACAGTATTAAAAATTCTCTCTACTTTTTAGTATGAATTGTTAATTTTTAGTACCTATTGCATATGAGACCTACTGTGTTTTCTGCATGTTATGTTGAAAAAGAACCAGTTAAAAACAGAAGTACAATTTTCCTACTTATGTATAAGTTGTTATGGGGGTTGTATTCTCATATGACAATGTCTAATGCTTTAACATGTGACTGACTGCTAGTATGTGTGCTGACTTTTCTGTGTAATGTCAGTCCTGTTCTGACCCTCAATTCAGATGCACTGTGGTCAGATTGATCTCACTTCTATATACTCATATATAGGTGATTTTCAGTCACAAATTGTGTCGTCATTAACAGATTATTACCATGTCTCTGAGCGGCAAAGTAACGAGGAGAATTTATCAAGCACTCCTACAGCCCTAACATGCTTATCTTGTAAGACAGGGTTAATTGATATGAACCAATTGGTTGCTTATGAGGGTTTGTGTGCGAACTGTTTTGCTTTTCAGCAAAGTAAAAAACAGGAGTTGGTTCAACCACCAACAGAGCCACCATGGAATATGTTCGCAAAGACTCTATCTTCAATAGCGGACAGGTTAACTCCGGTAGCACCACCTCAAGGGTTAGGTTACACTATTAACCCATACATGCAGCTCCCTTCCTACGGCTTGGTTCCAGTAGCCTCTACAAGCAACCAAGAGACAGGTAAGACTAAGACAGATACGTCTATGTGGCAGACTACACAAGATGATACAACAGATGATACAGTAGATTCAAATACTCCGTATGATGATCAGTCGCAGAGTTTTAGTTCAGAAGATGTAGCTGAACTTATTAATGCTGTGAAGGCTGTTCTCTCTTTAGAAGAGCCAGCCAAGACAGTGTTAAAATCTAAAGCACCTGTGTTTAAACGAACAAAATCAGTTAAAGCTGAATTCCCAGCGTCAGATGAGCTGACGGAAATGATGGATGAGTCTTGGGCGATGCCCAGTAAGAAATATAAGATTCCTAAAAGATGGGATTCTTATTATCCATTTCCAGCTGTGGAGTGTTCAAAAAGAGAAGTTCCTCCAAAAGTAGATGCACATGTTCTGCGACTTGTGCATAAATCTGCTTTACCACTGTCATCTACCTCACTAAATGATGTCACAGACAGAAGGGTAGATAGCCTTTTGAAAAATGTATTTTCTCTAGTAGGAGCAGTGGTAAGACCTGCTATGGCTTCGGCCTGGGTAGCAAAGGCAATGGGCGAATGGATAGAGGAACTAGAGAATGACATCTCTTCTCCTAGTAGGGAGCAAGAGGATCGTTTTAGCCGTTTAAGACAATCTGCCCAATACTTGGAAGAGGCAGCAATTGATGTAGGTACAGTTGCTTCTAAAGTTTCAGCCTTGACAGTAGTCGCTCGCAGAGCAGTTTGGCTACGTACCTGGAAGGCAGATGCAGAATCCAAGAAAGAATTGGAAGCATTGCCTTTCATTGGTAATATATTGTTTTGAAAACCATTATCTGATATCCTAGAATCAGAGGCTGAATCAAAGAAGGTCAGATTTCCGGCAACCTATAACCCTTAGTCCAAGGGTCGAAAATTTTGCTCTTTTCGTTGGCAAAGCAAAGCGAAAGCTAAAGAGGAGCCTAAGCAACCCCAGTTTAAAACCAGGGGTAGGAAGCAGTGGGCTAGCAAAAAGCCAGCTTCCAAGCCTGAACAGAAATCATCAGCCTGAAGAGACGGGCCTCCGCCTGGAGGATTCCAGGGTTGGGGGCCGACTCCTTCATTTTGCACACATATGGCAACAGTCAACAGTAGATGCTTGGGTGCAGAAGGTAGTATCTGAGGGGTATGGGTTCCCATTCAGGAGGCAGCCTCCTCAAAGATTTTTTTGCACCAGCCCGTCTCGTATAGAGTCGAAGGCCAATGCCCTGCAAGAAGCAGTCCAAAAATTACTGCAGTCAGGTGAGATTGTCCCAGTACCTCCATCACAAAGGGGACAGGGGTTTTACTCCAATCTATTTCTAATCCAGAAGCCAAATGGGTCATATCGACCAATTCTCAATCTGAAAATGTTGAACAAATACATTTGGATCCCAAAGTTCCACATGGAGACGTTACGCTCCATAATGTTGGCTATGGAACCGGGAGATTACATGGTATCTCTGGATGTACGGGATGCTTACCTACATGTGCCTATAGCACTGTCTCATCAGTGTTACCTCAGGTTTGCCATCCTCCAGGAACATTTTCAGTTACAAGCCTTGCCCTTTGGGCTAGCAATAGCACCCAGGGTGTTTACCAAAATTATGGTGGTTATGGCAGCTTGTCTGCGCAAACAGGGGATAAGAATATTCCCATACCTCGACGACCTGTTAATCTTAGCACATTTGCAAGATTTACTGTTGAGCCATCTTCAACAGACAATAGTTTGTTTACAGAGACATGGGTGGCTCATAAATTGGGAAAAGTCGTCTCTGAATCCGTCACAGCAGATGGTTCATTTGGGGGCCATATTGGATTCAGACCTACAGAAAGTTCTCTTACCAGAGAAAAAGATAGTCAAGGTGCAGGTCATGGCTCAGGAAGCGTTGCACGCCCAGACAATGTCAGTCCATGCAGCGATGCGACTGTTGGGTCTGATGGTATCAGCCTTCGACATGGTGGAATATGCGCAATTCCACTCCAGACCATTGCAGCGCCTTATTCTGACCAAATGGAACGGAAATCATCAGACGATAAAAAAGCAGATGATAAAGTTTCCAGTAAACGTAAAAAGGTCTCTAGCGTGGTGGCTACAGACAGATCGTTTAAACAAGGGGAGACCCTTTTGGATAAAAGAATGGCAAGTTCTGACAACAGATGCCAGCCTGCAAGGCTGGTGGTGCGGCACTCGGAAGCCTGTGGTTCCAGGGAAGATGGACCACAAGGAAAAGTTGCCTGCCAATAAATCTGTTGGAAATAAGGGCCATTTACATGGCTTTGGTTCAGGCAAAGGACAGTCTGCAAGGAAGACCGGTCCAGATTCGCTCAGACAATACGACAGCAGTAGCGTACCTCAATCATCAAGGAGGAACTCACAGCAAGAGACTGATGGAGGAAGTAACTCCCATTCTAAGATGGGCAGAACTCCATCTTCCAGCATTGTCAGCAGTGTTTGTCCCAGTTGTACTGAACTGGGAAGCGGATTTTCTCAGTCGACACACCATTCAGGAAACCGAATGGGCATTGCACCCAGAAGTGTTTCAGGCAATAGTGAACAGATGGGGTCTACCAGAGATAGACCTCATGGCGTCTCGTCTACACAACAAAGTTCCGAGGTACGGATCGAGAACGAAGGATCCCGGAGCGGTCCTTGTAGACGCACTGTCAGTAGAATGGAGATTTCATCTGGCGTATCTGTTCCCCCCAATATCTGTGTTACCCAGAGTAGTGAGAAAAATAAAGCAAGCAAAAGGAGCAATAATTCTAATAGCTCCAGCTTGGCTAAGAAGGCATTGGTACACAGATCAACTGAGGATGTCCGTGGAAGCACCAATGCTGCTCCCTCAACGTCCAGATCTGCTAATGCAGGGTCCTTGTTGTCACAGTCATCTGGATCGCCTGTCTTTGACGGCGTGGCTGTTGAAACCTCTATCTTAGAGGCTAGAGGATTTTCGAATCAAGTAATCCAAACTATGCTTAGAGCAAGAAAGCCTTCTTCGGCCCGTGTGTATCATAGAATATGGCAAGCCTATATTCATTGGTGTACTGGAAAAAATTTGAATCCAAGATCTTTTAAAGTATCCAGGATTTTGGATTTCCTTCAAGCAGGATTGGATAAAGGTTTGAAAGTTGCTTCCTTGAGAGTTCAAGTATCAGCGTTAACTGTATGTTTTCAGCGAAAGATCGCTGATTTACAGGATGTACGTACTTTCTTTCAGAGAGTTGTGCATATTCAACCTCCATTTGTTCCTCCTTCAGCTCCCTGGGATTTGAATTTAGTTCTTAAATTCCTCCAGGGTCCTCTGTTTAAACCACTTAAGAGAGCAGATCTTAAATGGTTAACGGCTAAAGTACTCTTTCTACTGTCAATGGCGTCAGCCAGAAGAGTGTCAGATTTAGGAGCATTATCGTGTAAGTCTCCTTTCCTAAGTTTTTTTCCAGACAGAGCAGTACTCAGAACGAGATCTGGTTATCTTCCAAAGGTGGTATCAAAGTTTCACCTGAATGAAGAGATTGTAGTCCCAGCTTTTCAGGTATCGGGACTATCTGCGGGAGAAGCGTCGCTGGACGTGGTTCGAGCTTTAAGAATCTACATAGATCGTACTAGTGCCATCAGAAAAACACATTCTCTCTTCATCCTCTACGGATTTCATAGAAGAGGATGGCCTGCTAGTAAACAAACGCTGGCGAGATGGCTCTGAATGGTAATATCAGAAGCTTATTCTCATGCAGATCTCCCTACTCCGGCTAATGTCTCTGCACACTCTACACGTAAGGTAGGTCCTTCATGGGCAGCACAACAGGGTGCTTCAGCAGAACACTCACTGGTCATCTCCAGACTGGACTACTGTAATCTCCTCCTGACTGGCATTCCTGACAAATACCTCTCTCCACTCCAATCTATCCTCAATGCTGCTGCCCGGCTCATTTTCCTCACCAAACGCACTACATCCACCTCTCCTCTCTTACTAGACCTTCACTGGCTCCCCTTCCCTTTCAGAATCCATTTCAAACTTCTCACACTTGCTTACAAAGCCCTCACCCACTCCTCTCCCATCTACATCTCTGATCTTATCTCGCTTTACACTCCCACCCGTCCTCTTCGCTCTGCTAATGCTCGCCAACTCTCCTGCCTACGGATTACTTCCTCCCACTCCTACCTCCAAGATTTTTCACGTGCTGCACCACTTCTCTGGAATTCCCTACCTCTCCCTCTCAGACTCTCCACCTCTGTACAAAACTTCAAACGGGCTCTCAAGACCCACTTCTTCACCAAACCCAGCCAAATCTCATCCTAACCCTCTGTTCTACACTCTCTATGTACCCAAATTGTGTCACCCCTGTCTGTCTACCCCTCCCCTTTAGAATGTAAGCTCTCACGAGCAGGGCCCTCCTCCCTCATGTGCTTACCCTTTTCTTACTTTAATAATCTTCAGCTGCACCAAATCCAGCAGTCTTCTGCCACCTGATACTTATTCCAGTGTCATCTGCTGATGTAACTATGTGTATTTACCCTGTACTTGTCCTATATTGTAGCCAACTGTAAGTTGCTGTTTTCCTAGTTGATTATTTGTTTATGTACTCTGTAATTGGGCGCTGCGGAACCCTTGTGGCGCCATATAAATAAAGGATAATAATAATAATAATAATAATAACAGATATGTAAGGCAGCCACATGGTCTTCCATAAACACATTTCATTAGACATTATGCCTTGGATACTATTGCCTCTCATGACGCAGACTTCGGGCGAAAGGTCCTCCTGTGTAATCAGGAGCGTCCCCACCACTAGAATGGCTTTGGGAATCCCAATGTTATCCTGTGGATAATCCTGTGGATCCAGCCAGAGAAATATACGTTATGGTAAGAACTTACCGTTGATAACGTGATTTCTCTTATGTCCACAGGTATCCACAGGGATCCCACCCTGACGCACCTGATTTGAGGATCTTGACAATCACTAAAACCTCTTCCTTCTTGTATGGAAGGGTGTGCATGTGTGTTCTTATCGCCTAAACAGGTCTCTACCTGATGCTCCTGCCTAATTCGCTGTGGAAAGAACTGATTTGACTGAGTCAGTGGGCGGGACTATATGGTGAAGGCCCCGATGCATCCTGGGAGGCCAGAAAGCTTGTGACCGTGTTGGTGCCATTTCCGCTGTCGCTCAACTATATCCCAATGTTATCCTGTGGATACCTGTGGACATAAGAGAAATCACGTTATCAACGGTAAGTTCTTACCATGACGTATATTTTAACGTCATAATGTATACATTTAATAGAAACCAGTGGCATGTTGCTGTTACGGTATCCACGCAGCAGTTTTGTGTCACTTTACAGACAAAATCTATACCTGATTATATAAAGATGTGGTTAAAGCATTCAGAAGACAACACATATAAATTAACCTTGGTGGAAAACCCATTTATATTTCTCCCCATCTTCCTAAAAATGATATAAAAAAATATTTTAAAAAATCAGACCTTGTTAAACTTTCTTTTTTTTGTTCCTATGAATTTATTGCCACTGCCAAATTTGGGGATTCCCTAGTGATTGAGATGTCACAGACGATAAGTTGTTGTACCTCACCTGCCCCAATGTACCATGGGTCCAAGTCATATGGTATGTGGTACACCATCAAGGGCATGGCACCACAGTTAGATTCCACCAGAGATCCCTTCACCGTGATCAGTACTGCCGCCCTACGTGATCGGAAGATATCTCGTATCGGTGTGATGTTGTTGAAGCGTACATTTGCTAGGCATCCTATGAAACCTGGAGTGTTAAACATCTGCACTTCTTGATCTATTGCGCCAGTCTCTAAAAGCAGAAAAGCAGGTGCAGGTCAACAGTAACCAGACTATGTTGCTCCAGGAACAGGTCCAGATGACCTTTACTTTACTTATTATACCAAAGCAGTAAAAATAAATTCACACACACAATATTCATATCACAGTTCCCCCCACCCCCACGCCGCAAACGACTAACCTCTGCTCTGACATGTTTTGCGTCTTCAAACGGAGGCTTTTGATGAGGCGTAACATGTCAGAATTGTGGTGTTGATATTCCAGTCTATCTAAACCCTCTGGATCTGTGCCAATAACTCCTGGGTCTCTCTGTTTGATTGCTGTTACTTGGCATATACCAAGCTGACATCTCTTAAGCCAATGGTATAAGATAAGTATAGATATGAAATGACAATTCTGTCCTGAGCTGGGTACATTTGGTGCTAACAGCCCTAGTATCCACAGTATGTGTCTCAGGCGCAGTGCTGTCACCTCACTGATGTGCCGACAGCTTGTGTTTACCCTATGCTGACACACCACAACGTTATTATAATGTGCCACATTGTGCTACAATGGGGAATATTTTGCAAAACTAGTGGAAAGGTAAAAGGAGTTACTGTAAGTTATAAAATGACAGAATCATCTTTTTGTTTTTGTCTTTGCTATGGAGAGAAAAATAACCTTTATTTGTTTTACACCAGTTTTTGGAAATGTCCCCAGCAATGTTAGACCAATATAGAGCATATTATAGTAATACAGAGATGATAGCCTGCATCACATCTACGCTGCCCTAATAAATAGTTTCTACAGGATGTGAGAACAGAACGTCAGGCAGATAGAGCATTCAGCACTGAACAGACTAAGCACAGGATAAATATTTTTGTCGTGGATCTCCTATATGAGTTGGGAGCTGCAACTTTTTGGTCCAAATCAATATTCGAGAATCCACTAGGAACATTACTGATACTCTTTTCAGACAGAAACGTCTGAAATTCCCAGCTTTTACCTGACATTTCAGTGACGGGTTGCTTTGTCAGACACAGCCTGACCCCACTCTCACATAGGTAAGCCAATTACTGGATAAGAACCTCTGTGTGAAAGGGGTATGAGGTATGAGATGCAAAGTGATACAGTAGTTGGCTCAGTAATGCCACTAACACTTATACCCCTTTCACACAAGGGGGTAAATTTACTAAGATGGGAGTTCTATTTCAGATGGGATGTTGCCCATAGCAACCAATCAGATTCCAGGTATTATCTTCTAGAAGGTGCTAGATAAATGAGAAGTAGAATCTGATTGGTTGCTGTTGGCAACATCCCATCTTAAATAGAACTCCCATCTTAGTAAATTTACTCCAAGGTTTCCACACTGTAATTTGCTGTGTCAACCCGGATTGTTTTCTGTGTGAAAGTATCAACCCGGGTTGAAATTCTCGAGACTTCGACCCAGGAATTTACCAGGGTTGGAGACCCGGGAATTTTGGCTCGGGTTGATCCTTTCACACAGAAGAAATACCGGCGTTGATCCACAAATTACCAGGTAAAACTGCTTCACCCGGCACTTTACTTCCCTGTGTGAAAAGGGGGTCAGGCTATGTCCGGCAAAGCGACCCGGCACTGAAATGCCAGGTAAAAGCCAGGAATTTCAGACATTTCTGTCTGAAAAGTGTATTAGTCAACGGATAATCTGCATGCCACAATGTGTGACAGGTGTGCTATCAATGCTCAATGGGTTTATTGTGCAAAACGGGAAGATTTGCAATCTCTTTTAAACTAGGTGCGGATTTACAAAGAGGAAATAAATGACTATTCAAATACATGGATGGCAAACTAATAACTATGGGTACAGAACTAAAATACATCCATGTACAGAGAGCTAGGATAGGAAAACTGACCTACAACTCTTCCTAGATAAAGAGCTTTTGGGGTGTCAAACTTCGGGTCTTCCCACAATAAGAACTGCTTCTCCACCACGTCATAATAGTCCACCTGTAAGGAGCAGAATTAATGTTCACGCCAAACGCACACATTTTTGACATTTAATTAAGTGATCAAACCGGCTCACAATATCATCCAGCATGTGATTAGCCTAACACTGGTTTACCCTTACCAGTGCTGGCTTTATAGCTAAACCATATCAGTCTATAAAAGCACATAGAACAGTGTTTCGCAAATCCAGTCCTCCATGACCGCTAAGTCTGCCTATTTTCCAGGCCACCATCCGAAATTAAGTGATATGCAGTATTAGTACCACCCGTGAATCTTTTACAATGTATTAGTCAATAATGAATACACCTGTGCCCCAGCTTGCAAATACATAAACATGTTCTGTTTATCTGTATCTGAGGACTGGGTTTGAGACATACTGGCCTAAAACACAATGGGCTTAATACTGTTCTTACCACCTGACTACACCATAACCTAGAAGTTGGACACTTAGCTTTCTTTTACATATCTCAGAGAATGGGGTTTGTAAGTATACATTCAGCTTTTACCACTTTCTCCTACCATTCCAATACCATACAGACTCTCCTCAATAGCCAGAAGATCCAATTACCACTGTCTTCTACCCTTCCAATACCATGAAACCTCCCCGTAATAATATCACATATCTCCAATAACCACTGTCTCCTACCCTTTGAGTACCGTATATACTACCTCACCTCAATAGCACATGTTCAATTTTCTGCTTTTCCTATGCCTCCAGTACCATATCACCTCCTCTTAAAACAATGTTCAATAACACACCACCTCACCCTATCCACATACATATTACCTAAATAGATATGTGGTTCTCAAAATCTGCCTTTAGGACCTCACACAGTTCATGTTTTCCAGGTTACCTGTGGATCCTTAAAATGTGACAGTTGGCAACACACCTGTGTACCTGCTGGGCTGCCTGGAAAATGTGAACACTTAGAGGTTCTGAAGACCTTCTTGAGAAACAGTGACTAGATGCAAGTACCAATTTATCTAACCCTATAACACTTCATATCAATTTCACAAAGATTTGGGGGTCTACTCATGAAGCAGTGAAAATTGTGGAGAAGTGAGCCAGTGAAGTTGTCCATGTCAACCAATTATCTGCTCTATATAATTTTATAGCATGCAAATTAGAAATGTTACTTCAATGCTGATTGGTTGCCATGGTCAACTTCTCCACCGGCTCACTTCTCCACACTTTTCACTGCTTCATGAATAGACCCTTTAATTATCACTTTCTCACTTGTTTCCAGTACTATATAAGCTCACATTAAAATCATTGATTCAATTACCACTTTTTTCTTCCCTTTCAATTCCATACCACCTTTTCTTATTTGTCACTTTGATATTACGGCATTACTAACACTTAACTAACACATGTAATCAAACCCCTAACACTTTCACTCAATAACAAGCCTACCGTCCTCATACTGTACATCTTTGCTTCAGTCGCACCAAACAGCTCATCTTAGCACGCCGGATCCCAGTTTTGTCGAAACTGCATTAAAGTCTGTGCTAATCAATTTGATATGCTACATTTGTATATGTGTGAGCGACTGAGTCTCTGAATCTGCATACGAAGTGCTACAGTATGATGCACTGGACGTGGCTTTTTTCCATGCAAGTACCTTTGTGTTCCGTATACAGACTCAGTCACACACAGATATTCAAGTGTTACATATCAAATTAATCAGCACAATCTCCTGGTACGTCTTAGTGGCATCATATTGTGACTTATACGCAATTTCGACAAATGAGATCTGGCATGCCAAGGGCCCGTTGAGCAGGGGTGGGCTGGGAGTCATCTACAGCCCAGGCTGTTGTCCCCGTATTTCTTGGGAGGCAGGTAGAGAATGCTGTCCGGCTGCCCTGACCATATGTAATCCACAATCAACAAAGCGAGTGGCTGCACACTACACAGAGTGTGCGGCTGCTCACTCTGTGCATAGGTCTGCCGGCTGAGAGGCAGGCCCAGAAAGACGCTTCCTGGCTGTTCTGATTGTGGATTACACACAGAGTGGCCAGGCAGAATTCTCTACCTGCCTCCTAGCCTGCAGCCAGACAGTGAATTGTCAGCATGTTTATTGGTGGATGGCTGGAGCTACCCACCAATCAGAGTGCTAACAGCAATTCACTGTATGGAAGCATGAGGAGAGACAGCACAGGACCGCAGGAGGGGTAAGTTATGATTAGTGATGTGCACCGGTTTTGGATTCGGTTCCGCGGCCGTGTTTTGGATTCGGACGCGTTTTGGCAAAACCTCCCTGAAAATTTTTTGTCGGATTCGGGTGTGTTTTGGATTTGGGTGTTTTTTCAAAAACAGCTTAAATCATAGAATTTAGGGGTCATTTTGATCCCATAGTATTATTAACCTCAATAACCATAATTTCCACTCATTTCCAGTCTATTCTGAACACCTCACAATATTATTTTTAGTCCTAAAATTTGCACCGAGGTCGCTGGATGACTAAGCTAAGCGACCCAAGTGGCCGACACAAACACCTGGCCCATCTAGGAGTGGCACTGCAGTGTCAGACAGGATGGCACTTCAAAAAATAGTCCCCAAACAGCACATGATGCAAAGAAAAAAAGAGGTGCACCAAGGTCGCTGGATGGCTAAGCTAAGCGACCCAAGTGGCCGACACAAACACCTGGCCCATCTAGGAGTACACTGCAGTGTCAGACAGGATGGCACTTCAAAAAATAGTCCCCAAACAGCACATGATGCAAAGAAAAAAAGAGGTGCACCAAGGTCGCTGGATGGCAAAAGTAAGCGACCCAAGTGGCCGACACAAACACCTGGCCCATCTAGGAGTGGCACTGCAGTGTCAGACAGGATGGCACTTCAAAAAATAGTCTCCAAACATCACGTGATGCAAAGATAAATGAAAGAAAAAAGAGGTGCAAGATGGAATTGTCATTGGGCCCTCCCACCCACCCTTATGTTGTATAAACAGGACATGCACACTTTAACAAACCCATCATTTCAGCGACAGGGTCTGCCACACGACTGTGACTGAAATTACTGGTTGGTTTGGGCCCCCACCAAAAAAGAAGCAATCAATCTCTCCTTGCACAAACTGGCTCTACAGAGGCAAGATGTCCACCTCCTCCTCATCCTCCGATTCCTCACCCCTTTCACTGTGTACATCCCCCTCCTCACAGATTATTAATTCGTCCCCACTGGAATCCACCATCTCAGGTCCCTGTGTACTTTCTGGAGGCAATTGCTGGTGAATGTCTCCACGGAGGAATTGATTATAATTAATTTTGATGAACATCATCCTCTCCACATTTTCTGGAAGTAACCTCGTACGCCGATTGCTGACAAGGTGAGCGGCTGCACTAAACACTCTTTCGGAGTACACACTGGAGGGGGGCAACTTAGGTAAAATAAAGCAAGTTTGTGCAAGGGCCTCCAAATTGCCTCTTTTTCCTGCCAGTATACGTACGGACTGTCTGACGTGCCTACTTGGATGCGGTCACTCATATAATCCTCCACCATTCTTTCAATGGTGACAGAATCATATGCAGTGACAGTAGACGACATGTCAGTAATCGTTGGCAGGTCCTTCAGTTCGGACCAGATGTCAGCACTCGCTCCAGACTGCCCTGCATCACCGCCAGTGGGTGGGCTCGGAATTCTTAGCCTTTTCCTCGCAGCCCCAGTTGCGGCATAATGTGAAGGAGGAGCTGTTGACGGGACACGTTCCGCTTGACTTGACAAGTGTCTCACCAGCAGGTCTTTTCACCTTTGCAGACTTGTGTCTGCCAGAAAGAGAGATACAACGTAGGCTTTAAACCTAGGATCGATCACGGTGGCCAAAATGTACTGCTCTAATTTCAACAGATTGACCACCCGTGAATCCTGGTTAAGCGAATGAAGGGCTCCATCCACAAGTCCCACATGCCTAGCGGAATCGCTCCATTTTAGCTCCTCCTTCAATCTCTCCAGCTGCTTCTGCAAAAGCCTGATGAGGGGAATGACCTGACTCAGGCTGGCAGTGTCTGAACTGACTTCACCTGTGGCAAGTTCAAAGGGTTGCAGAACCTTGCACAACGTTGAAATCATTCTCCACTGCGCTTGAGTCAGGTGCATTCCCCCTCCTTTGCCTATATCGTGGGCAGATGTATAGGCTTGAATGGCCTTTTGCTGCTCCTCCATCCTCTGAAGCATATAGAGGGTTGAATTCCACCTCGTTACCACCTCTTGCTTCAGATGATGGCGGGGCAGGTTCAGGAGTGTTTGCTGGTGCTCCAGTCTTTGGCACGCGGTGGCTGAATGCCGAAAGTGGCCCACAATTCTTCGGGCCACCGACAGCATCTCTTGCACGCCCCTGTCGTTTTTTTAAAAATTCTGCACCACCAGATTCAATGTATGTGCAAAACATGGGACGTGCTGGAATTTGTCCACATGTAATGCACGCACAATGTTGGTGGCGTTGTCCGATGTCACAAATCCCCAGGAGAGTCCAATTGGGGTAAGCCATTCTGCGATGATGTTCCTCAGTTTCCGTAAGAGGTTGTCAGCTGTGTGCCTCTTATGGAAAGCGGTGATACAAAGCGTAGCCTGCCTAGGAACGAGTTGGCGTTTGCGATATGCTGCTACTGGTGCCGCCGCTGCTGTTCTTGCTGCGGGAGGCAATACATCTACCCAGTGGGCTGTCACAGTCATATAGTCCTGAGTCTGCCCTGCTCCACTTGTCCACATGTCCGTGGTTATGTGGACATTGGGTACAACTGCATTTTTTAAGACACTGGTGACTCTTTTTCTGAGGTCTGTGTACATTCTCGGTATCGCCTGCCTAGAGAAATGGAACCTAGATGGTATTTGGTACCGGGGACACAGTTCCTCAATCAATTCTCTAATTCCCTGTGAATTAACGGTGGATACCGGACACACGTTTAACACCACCGCAGCTGCCAAGGTCTGAGTTATCCGCTTTGCAGCAGGATGACTGCTGTGATATTTCATCTTCCTCGCAAAGGACTGTTGGAAAATCAATTGCTTACTGCAAGTAGAGATGAGCGCCTGAAATTTTTCGGGTTTTGTGTTTTGGTTTTGGGTTCGGTTCCGCGGCCGTGTTTTGGGTTCGAACGCGTTTTGGCAAAACCTCACCGAATTATTTTTGTCGGATTCGGGTGTGTTTTGGATTCGGGTGTTTTTTTCCAAAAACACTAAAAAACAGCTTAAATCATAGAATTTGGGGGTCATTTTGATCCCAAAGTATTATTAACCTCAAAAACCATAATTTACACTCATTTTCAGTCTATTCTGAATACCTCACACCTCACAATATTATTTTTAGTCCTAAAATTTGCACCGAGGTCGCTGTGTGAGTAAGATAAGCGACCCTAGTGGCCGACACAAACACCGGGCCCATCTAGGAGTGGCACTGCAGTGTCACGCAGGATGTCCCTTCCAAAAAACCCTCCCCAAACAGCACATGACGCAAAGAAAAAAAGAGGCGCAATGAGGTAGCTGTGTGAGTAAGATTAGCGACCCTAGTGGCCGACACAAACACCGGGCCCATCTAGGAGTGGCACTGCAGTGTCACGTAGGATGTCCCTTCCAAAAAACCCTCCCCAAACAGCACATGACGCAAAGAAAAAAAGAGGCGCAATGAGGTAGCTGTGTGAGTAAGATTAGCGACCGTAGTGGCCGACACAAACACCGGGCCCATTTAGGAGTGGCACTGCAGTGTCACGTAGGATGTCCCTTCCAAAAAACCCTCCCCAAACAGCACATGACGCAAAGAAAAAGAGATAGTATACTCGTAACTAGTATGTATGTATAAAGAAAGAAAAAAAAACCACGGTTAGGTGGTATATACAATTATGGACGGGCTGCCGAGTGCCGACACAGAGGTAGCCACAGCCGTGAACTACCGCACTGTACTGTGTCTGCTGCTAATATATAGACTGGTTGATAAAGAGATAGTATACTCGTAACTAGTATGTATGTATAAAGAAAGAAAAAAAAACCACGGTTAGGTCACTGGTATATACAATTATGGACGGGCTGCCGAGTGCCGACACAGAGGTAGCCACAGCCGTGAACTACCGCACTGTACTGTGTCTGCTGCTAATATATAGACTGGTTGATAAAGAGATAGTATACTCGTAACTAGTATGTATGTATAAAGAAAGAAAAAAAAACCACGGTTAGGTCACTGGTATATACAATTATGGACGGGCTGCCGAGTGCCGACACAGAGGTAGCCACAGCCGTGAACTACCGCACTGTACTGTGTCTGCTGCTAATATATAGACTGGTTGATAAAGAGATAGTATACTCGTAACTAGTATGTATGTATAAAGAAAGAAAAAAAAACCACGGTTAGGTCACTGGTATATACAATTATGGACGGGCTGCGGAGTGCCGACACAGAGGTAGCCACAGCCGTGAACTACCGCACTGTACTGTGTCTGCTGCTAATATATAGACTGGTTGATAAAGAGATAGTATACTCGTAACTAGTATGTATGTATAAAGAAAGAAAAAAAAAAAAAACCACGGTTAGGTGGTATATACAATTATGGACGGGCTGCGGAGTGCCGACACAGAGGTAGCCACAGCCGTGAACTACCGCACTGTACTGTGTCTGCTGCTAATATATAGACTGGTTGATAAAGAGATAGTATACTCGTAACTAGTATGTATGTATAAAGAAAGAAAAAAAAACCACGGTTAGGTCACTGGTATATACAATTATGGACGGGCTGCCGAGTGCCGACACAGAGGTAGCCACAGCCGTGAACTACCGCACTGTACTGTGTCTGCTGCTAATATATAGACTGGTTGATAAAGAGATAGTATACTCGTAACTAGTATGTATGTATAAAGAAAGAAAAAAAAACCACGGTTAGGTCACTGGTATATACAATTATGGACGGGCTGCCGAGTGCCGACACAGAGGTAGCCACAGCCGTGAACTACCGCACTGTACTGTGTCTGCTGCTAATATATAGACTGGTTGATAAAGAGATAGTATACTCGTAACTAGTATGTATGTATAAAGAAAGAAAAAAAAACCACGGTTAGGTCACTGGTATATACAATTATGGACGGGCTGCCGAGTGCCGACACAGAGGTAGCCACAGCCGTGAACTACCGCACTGTACTGTGTCTGCTGCTAATATAGACTGGTTGATAAAGAGATAGTATACTACTAATATTATATACTGGTGGTCAGGTCACTGGTCACTAGTCACACTGGCAGTGGCACTCCTGCAGCAAAAGTGTGCACTGTTTAATTTTAATATAATATTATGTACTCCTGGCTCCTGCTATAACCTATAACTGGCACTGCAGTAGTGCTCCCCAGTCTCCCCCACAATTATAAGCTGTGTGAGCTGAGCAGTCAGACAGATATATAATATATATAGATGATGCAGCACACTGGCCTGAGCCTGAGCAGTGCACACAGATATGGTATGTATGTGACTGAGTCACTGTGTGCTGTGTATCGCTTTTTTCAGGCAGAGAACGGATTATAAATAAAAGTGGTGGTCACTGGTCACTATCAGCAAAACTCTGCACTGTACACTACTGAGTACTCCTAATGCTCCCCAAAATTAGTAAATCAAGTGTCTAAACGGAGAGGACGCCAGCCACGTCCTCTCCCTATCAATCTCAATGCACGTGTGAAAATGGCGGCGACGCGCGGCTCCTTATATAGAATCCGAGTCTCGCGATAGAATCCGAGCCTCGCGAGAATCCGACAGCGTCATGATGACGTTCGGGCGCGCTCGGGTTAACCGAGCAAGGCGGGAAGATCCGAGTCGCTCGGACTCGTGAAAAAAAACATGAAGTTCTGGCGGGTTCGGATTCAGAGAAACCGAACCCGCTCATCTCTAACTGCAAGTAGTACAAGTGGTCTTCCGACTTCCCCTCTGGGATGACGATCAACTCCCAGCAGCAACAACAGCAGCGCCAGCAGTAGTAGGCGTTACACTCAAGGATCCATCAGAGGAAACCCAGGCAGGAGAGGACTCGTCAGACTTGCCAGTGACATGGCCTGCAGGACTATTGGCTTTCCTGTCTAAGGAGGAAATTGACACTGAGGGAGTTGGTGGTGTGGTTTGCAGGAGCTTGGTTACAAGAGGAAGGGATTTAGTTGTCAGTGAACTGCTTCCGCTGTCACCCAAAGTTTTTGAACTTGTCAATGACTTCTGATGAATGCGCTCCAGGTGACGTAAAAGGGAGGATGTTCCTAGGTGGTCAACGTCCTTACCCCTACTTATTACAGCTTGACAAAGGCAACACACGGCTTGACAAATGTTGTCTGCATTTCTGTTAAAATAATTCCACACCGACGAGGTGATTTATTTTGTAATTTGACCAGGCATGTCAATGGCCATATTCGTCCCACGGACAACAGGTGTCTCCCTGGGTGCCAGACTTAAACAAACCACCTCACCATCAGAATCCTCCTTGTCAATTTCCTCCTCAGCGCCAGCAACACCCATATCCTCATCCTGGTGTACTTCAACAGTGACATCTTCAATTTGACTATCAGGAACTGCACTGCGGGTGCTCCTTCCAGCACTTGCAGGGGGCGTGCAAATGGTGGAAGGCGCCACCTCTTCCCGTCCAGTGTTGGGAAGGTCAAGCATCGCAACCGACACAATTGGACTCTCCTTGGGGATTTGTGATTTAGAAGAAGGCACAGTTCTTTGCTGTGCTTTTGCCAGCTTAAGTCTTTTCATTTTTCTAGCGAGAGGATGAGTGCTCCCATCCTCATGTGAAGCTGAACCACTAGCCATGAACATAGGACAGGGCCTCAACCGTTCCTTGCCACTCCGTGTCGTAAATGGCATATTGGCAAGTTTACGCTTCTCCTCAGACGCTTTTAATTTTGATTTTTGGGTCATTTTACTGAACTTTTGTTTTTTGGATTTTACATGCTCTCTACTATGACATTGGGCATCGGCCTTGGCAGACGATGTTGATGGTATTTCATCGTCTCGGCCATGACTAGTGGCAGCAGCTTCAGCACGAGGTGGTAGCGGATCTTGATCTTTCCCTATTTTACCCTCCCCATTTTTGTTCTCCATTTTTTAATGTGTGGAATTATATGCCAGTAATATATCAATAGCAATGGCCTACTGTACAGTACTGCTATATATATATATACTGGTGGTCAGCAAAATTCTGCACTGTCCTCCTACTATATACTGCGCACAACTAAAATGCAGCACAGGTATGGATGGATAGTATACTTGACGACACAGAGGTAGAGCAATGGACTACTGTACCGTACTGCTATATATATACTGGTGGTCAGCAAAATTCTGCACTGTCCTCCTACTATATACTGCGCACAACTAAAATGCAGCACAGGTATGGATGCATAGTATACTTGACTACACAGAGGTAGAGCAGTGGACTACTGTACCGTACTGCTATATATATACTGGTGGTGAGCAAAATTCTGCACTGTCCTCCTACTATATACTGTGCACAACTAAAATGCAGCACAGGTATGGATGGATAGTATACTTGACGACACAGAGGTAGAGAAATGGACTACTGTACCGTACTGCTATATATATATACTGGTGGTCAGCAAAATTCTGCACTGTCCTCCTACTATATACTGCGCACAACTAAAATGCAGCACAGGTATGGATGGATAGTATACTTGATGACACAGAGGTAGAGAAATGGACTACTGTACCGTACTGCTATATATATACTGGTGGTCAGCAAAATTCTGCACTGTCCTCCTACTATATACTGCGCACAACTAAAATGCAGCACAGGTATGGATGGATAGTATTGTTGACGACACAGAGATGGAGCAATGGACTACTGTACCGTACTGTTATATATATACTGGTGGTCAGCAAAATTCTGCACTGTCCTCCTACTATATACTACAATGCAGCACAGATATGGAGCGTTTTTCAGGCAGAGAACGTAGATATTTGCAGCACACTGAGCACAGATATTTGCAGCACACTGAGCACAGATATTTGCAGCACACTGAACACAGAAACTGAGAGAACACAGCCACATCCTCTCGCTATCATCTCCAATGCACGAGTGAAAATGGCGGCGACGCACGGCTCCTTATATAGAATATGAATCTCGCAAGAATCCGACAGCGGGATGATGACGTTCAGGCGCGCTCGGGTTAACCGAGAAAGGCGGGAGGATCCGAGGCTGCCTCGGAACCGTGTGAAATAGGTGAAGTTCGGGGGGGTTCGAATCTCGACAAACCGAACCCGCTCATCTCTAGTTATGATATATATTTTTTTTTTAGTTTGGGGTGTTATTTTCAGTTTTCTTTTAATTTGTGTGTGTAGGGGCAGATTGTCAGATCCAGGTTCTGATTGTATTTATTGTGGAGAGGGGGTATTGGGTGTCTGCTCTGGGGTACGATTTTATTAAGGGGTGGGCGTCAGTGGGGGTTTGATTTTATTACTTGGGTGGAGAGAGCAGTGGGTATCCGATCTGGGGTCTGATTTTATTAATGGTGTAAATTGGGGGGAGGGGGAACTGAGTGTCCAATCTGTGGTCTGATTTTATTACTGGGAGGGGGGTGCTGGGAGGGGGGTGCTTTGCCCATGGCATACAATGCTGTTAAGATGGCCTTGTCTGTGGGCCATTCTGACCCTGCTCTCCAGCTCTCTCCAGGATTTGATAAATATCACCATAGTATATTAAGCAGAGTAAGTAAGGGCCACAGAAAAGCAGATATGGCCTCTTCATCGGACCCTTGCAGCTCTATCGTCCGAATTGCCACAAATGTTTAGCTTATACTATCATTGACTATAGAATATGAGCTACCTAAAAAATATTTGATTTTCGATCATTTTCATTACACAAGCAAGCTACTCTCCATTGGCACAAGAGTACTGCACCACTAAATTTAGTCCATATCCGTGACCTGCTGTATCACAAAATGGGCCTGGTTCTGAGTCAGTTCCAGTCGTTTCCGTGTCTTTGTATTATGCCAATCGCACATCTGTGGCTTTAAGGAATTGTTGCTATAAAGCCCTTCCCTGGTGTACAGCTGTGTATCTGAATGTACAAGGACTGAGACGCACACTGAAATATCTCATGATGTGTCTTTAGATGCACCATCAGTCACATCATCGAAACATACAGCAGACCTATGTCAGGTGTAGATTCACTGTCTGAGTATGGCCTCCATTGTGAGAGATTTTGTGTCTCTGTATACAACCATGCCCATAACACAGACCATCTCAGTGCATCCGCTTAGTCACCTCCCTGTCACTGCCAAGTATGGCCGAATATATTTTCAAAACATTTTTGGTTCACATGCGCCTCAGTCTTAACTGCAACTCTGTGTACATGGAATCTAGATGCATGCTGTGAAGGAAAAGATCGTTTCAAAGCATCCAACACTGCCATCACGTTAGACTCAGAATCAGGCAGAATGTCTCCCAATGGGCAAAGCTTGAATTTACCTGAATGTAAAGCGTACGGTAGTCCCTGGTGATGTTAACTCTGTGAGGTCTGCCATCTGTCATGTTTTTCTTACTCAGCTGGAAGACATTTGGGCTTTTGCTGCGCAGCTGGTAATTCAACTGCAAGGTCCCTGTGATAACACAGACATTGAAAGATAAAAAGTAAGTAGAAATCGATATGATAAAGGAATGTAGTACAACACATACTAAAGGTGCATTCTACAAGAGCAGTTCAACCTGGACATATATGGGTCTGGATTCAGCAGATGATCTACAGCGGGGATGGGGAACCTTTGGTCCTACAGCTGATTTTGAACTACACATCCCAGCATGCCCTGCAACAGTTTCAGCATGGCCAAATAGCAAAACTGTAGCAAGGCATGCTGGTATGTGTAGTTCAACAGCAGATGGAGGACATCAGGTTGCCCATCCCTGATCTACAGTATGTAACGCAGTGGGATTGACATTGATTCATGTATTCTTAAAACATTATAGTGCAGATGTACAATTTGTAGGAAAAGTTCTTCAAGCACTTGATCATTTTTTATATATGTATAGATCAGTGTTTGCTTGGTTTTTGGACCCAGCCTTTATTATTGCTTGGGTACATCTTATTCATTAAAGCTGCCATGAAGACCGAGGAGAAAATAATAGGATTTTAATACCTACCGGTAAATCCTTTTCTCTTAGTCCGTAGAGGATGCTGGGAATACTTCAAGAACCATGGGGTATAGACGGGATCCGCAGGAGACATGGGCACACTATAAGACTTTGAATGGGTGTGAACTGGCTCCTCCCTCTATGCCCCTCCTCCAGACTCCAGTTATAGGAACTGTGCCCAGGGAGACGGACATTTTGAGGAAAAGGATTTAGTTAATTATTTTAAAACGAAGGTGAGATACATACCAGCTCACACCTCAAACACGCCGTACAACATGGCATTCAACAACAATGCATGCAACGGCATGACCAACAACAGTCACAGATTGAATGAACTCAACGCAACATGAGCGTAACTATAACCAAACTGCAGATACAGCCCGCACTGGGACGGGCGCCCAGCATCCTCTACGGACTAAGAGAAAAGGATTTACCGGTAGGTATTAAAATCCTATTTTCTCATACGTCCTAGAGGATGCTGGGGATGCTTCAAGAACCATGGGGTTTATACCAAAGCTCTGGAACGGGCGGGAGAGTGCGTATGACTCTGCAGCACCGATTGACCATACAAGAGGTCCTCCTCAACCAGGGTATCAAACTTGTAAAACTTCGCAAAGGTGTTTGATCCTGACCAAGTAGCAGCTCGGCAAAGTTGTAACGCAGAGACCCCTCGGGCAGTCGCCCAGGATGAGTCCACCTTTCTGGTAGAATGGGCTTTCACCAATTTCGGTAACGGCAATCCTGCCGTAGAATGAGCCTTCTGAATCGTATTACAAATCCAGCGCGCAATAGTCTGCTTAGAAGCAGGAGCCCCAATCTTGTTGGGAGCCCACAGGACAAACAGAGCCTCCATTTCCCTAATCTGAGCCGTTCTGGCGACATAGAGCTTCAAAGCTCTGACCACATCGAGAGACTTCGATTCCGCCAAGGTGCCAGTAGCCACTGGCACCACAATAGGCTGGTTCACGTGAAATGATGAAACCACTTTTGGCAGAAATTGCTGACGAGTTCTCAACTCCGCTCTATCAGCATGGAAGATTAAATAGGGGCTTTTGTGAGACAAATCCGCCAACTCAGACACCAGCCTTGCGGACGCCAAGGCCAACAACATGACTACTTTCCAAGTAAGGAATTTCAACTCAACCTTGCGCAAAGGTTCAAACCAATGCGATTGCAGGAACTGCAACACCACATTAAGATCCCACGGTGCCACAGGAGGCACAAATGGAGGTTGGATGTGTAGCACGACTTTCACGAAGGTCTGAACTTCTGGAAGGGCGGCCAATTCTTTCTGAAAAAAGATCGACAAGGCCGAAATCTGAACTTTAATGGAGCCTAACTTTAGGCCCGCATCCACACCTGCTTGCAAAAAATGGAGCAAACGCCCCAGGTGAAATTCTTCCGTAGGAGCCTTCTTGGATTCACACCAAGACACATATTTTCTCCAAATACGATGGTAATGCTTTGCCGTAACTTCTTTTCTAGACTGAAGAAGTGTGGGAATAACTTCGCTGGGAATACCCTTTCGGGCTAGGATTTGGCGTTCAACTGCCACGCCGTCAAACGCAGCCGCGGTAAGTCTTGATACACGCACGGCCCCTGTTGCAACAGGTCCTCCTGAAAAGGAAGAGGCCAGGGATCTTCTATGAGCAGCTCCTGAAGATCTGGATACCAGGCCCTTCTTGGCCAATCCAGAACAATGAGTATCGCCTGAACCCTTGTTCTTCTTATAATTTTTATCACCTTTGGAATGAGTGGAAGTGGAGGGAACACATATACCGACGGAAACACTAGGGCGTCCACCGCTATCGCTTGAGGGTCCCTTGCTTGACCTGGAACAATATCTCTGAAGTTTCTTGTTGAGGCGGGACGCCATCATGTCTACTTGGGGAATTCCCCAACGACTTGTCACTTCTGCAAAGACCTCTCGATGAAGACCCCACTCTCCTGGATGGAGATCGTGTCTGCTGAGGAAGTCTGCTTCCCAGTTGTCCACTCCTGGAATGAAGACTGCTGACAGAGCGCTGGCATGTCTTTCCGCCCAGCGAAGAATCTTCGTGGCCTCGGCCATCGCCGCTCTGCTCCTTGTTCCGCCCTGGCGGTTTATGTGCGCCACTGCTGTCCCGTTGTCTGACTGAATCAAGACAAGCAGACCTCGAAGAAGATGTTCTGCTTGCAGAATGCCGTTGTAAATGGCCCTTAATTCCAGAATGTTTATGTGTAGACAAGCTTCCTGGCTTGACCACTTTCCCTGAAAATTTCTTCCCTGTGTGACTGCTCCCCAGCCTTGGAGGCTTGCATCTGTGGTCACCAGGATCCAATCCTGAATCCCGAACCTGCGTCCCTCCAGAAGGTGAGAACTGTGCAGCCACCACAGAATGGAGATTCTGGTCCTGGGAGATAGAATTATTTTCCGGTGCATGTCCAGGTGAGACCCGGACCACTTGTCCAACAGGTCCCACTGAAACACCCTGGTATGGAACCTGCCATACGGAATGGCCTCGTAGGCCGCCACCAGCTTCCCCAGCAACCGAGTGCATTGAAAAACTGACACCTTTGCTGGTTTCAGAATCTGTTTACCATGTTCTGTATTTCCAGAGCCTTTTCCACTGGAAAAAAAACTCTCTGCAATTCTGTATCCAGAATCATACCCAGGAACTACAGCCGTGTCGTCGGATCCAACTGTGATTTTGGCAAATTTAGGAGCCAACCATGCTGTTGCAGAATCGTCAGTGAAAGGGCAACATTTTTCAGCAATTGCTCCTTGGTCTCACCTTTATGAGGGGATCGTCCAAGTAGGGGATAATTGTGATTCCCTGCTTGCGCAGGAGAACCATCATTTCCGCCTTTACTTTGGTCTGTCTACGGCTCCGAGGATTTTCACCAAACGGCAACGTCTGAAATTGGTAATGACAATCCTGAACAGCAAATCTCAGGTAAGCCTGATGTGGAGGATATATGGGGACATGCAAGTAGGCATCCTTTATGTCGACCGACACCATAAAATCCCCCTTCTCCAGACTGGAGATCACTGCTCGGAGAGATTCCATCTTGAATTTTTTTAGAAAGAAATTGAGGGATTTTAAGTTCAGAATCGGTCTGACTGAGCCATCCGGCTTCGGGACCATGAACAGGCTCGAACAAAGCCTGTAAGAGAGAAACAGAGGGAGTTCTGCCAGCTCACAACCCAGCGCCTATCCCGGTACTGAAGCGAGTAAAAAGACTGCCCAGACATGTTAGCGCTTTATATATATAAAGAATTAGCACCAAATCACATGTGCCCCCCCCCCCCCGTTTTGCACCCTGTTACTTGTACAGCAGTGTAGGAGGCCAGGCTCAGCGTCTCTGCAACTTCTATGAAGAGAAAATGGCGCTGGTCAGAGCTGTGAGGGCCAAGCCACGCCCCCTACATGGCGCGCTTCAGTCCCGCTTAAATTTCATATTTATACTGGCGGGGATTCCGTAACTAGTGCATAGGCACTGTTTTTACTTTTGCCAGTGCCATTTGAGGGTCCAATGCTGCCCAGGGCACCCCCCCTGCACCCTGCAGTGCCGTGTTATGTGTGGGTGCATGGCGCGAAGCGCGACCGCTGCGCGGTACCTCAAACGCCGTCTTCTGCCGTCACTGAAGTCTTCTGATCTTCCTATACTCACCCGGCTTCTGTCTTCTGGCTCTGTGAAGTAGGTGACGGCGCGGCTCCGGGAACAAGCAGCTAGGCGCACCAAGTGATCGAACCCTCTGGAGCTAATGGTATCCAGTAGCCTAAGAAGCAGAGCCTTTGAACGCAGAGAAGTAGGTCTGCTTCCCCACGATTCAGGGAGCATGTTGCCAGCAGGTCTCCCTGAAAATAACAAACCTAAGTCTTTTTTCTGAGAAACTCTGGAGAGCTCCTCAGTGTGCATCCAGTCTCACTGGGCACAGAATCTAACTGGAGTCTGGAGGAGGGGCATAGAGGGAGGAGCCAGTTCACACCCATTCAAAGTCTTATAGTGTGCCCATGTCTCCTGCGGATCCCGTCTTATACCCCATGGTTCTTGAAGCATCCCCAGCATCTTCTAGGATGTATGAGAAAAGCAAATTATACTCTCCAATAACTTCTTTAATGCAGTCCAAATATTACCTTTCATGTTATCTCTTTATATATTTTCCAAAGGCAGCTTGGGAAGATACTCAAAGACAACTAAAGTGAGAGAAGCACTATAGTACTGTATCTTCCACGGTGTCAACTTTTTTCCTGTTTATACTCAACGGATTAAGGATTAACCTGCTCATCGCAATGGGGTACTTCAAGCATATGAAATTATTGAGGTGTATAATTTGTGTATTTTTAGTAATGGAGAAAAATGCTCTACTGAGATGCAAATCTCATTTGCTTTGTGATGACATGCACCTATTTTTATACAACTATAATGTTTTAGGAAGCACACAAACGCACCACATACTGTATGTGTATATATAGGACTGCACGTACAGGTTTTGCTACTTTCAAAGGGAGGAGATCGGCAGTTTAGGGTGTTTTTTTGCTCAGTGTAGGTTATCCACAATAATATGCCTGATCTTGCATACAAACGCAAAATGAAACGAAAGTTGGAGACTGAGGCCTTCTTCGCTTACTGGGGTCCACTGGGGCACTGCCTCAGTAATGAGCTAAGGGGGCCATGGGCCTTCCAGGTTGCACTGATGAACTGAAACTTCATTTAATCAAGGGAAGGCAGGTGTATGTGCCATATCATTAGATTTTTATTACTGAGAACAAGAGACATTGTTTATAAGTAAAAGCTACAGTTTTCTCCCATATATCTGTGTTATCTAGTTAACAACTATATTTTTTATTATTTTGACTTGTGTGACCATACATGTTATACCATCCACAGCTGGCTTGTGAAGCATAGGATGATTTCCAATATATGTCCTACAGGGATGCGGTCAAGATGCCGCCGGACGGAATCCCGGCGGTTGAAATACCGACGCCGGAATCCCGACCGCCACAATCCCGACATATTTTCCCTCCGTGGGTGTCCACGACACCCATAGAGGGAGAATATAATAGTGTGCCGAACGTAGCGAGGCACCGTGCCCGCAGCGTGGCGAGCGAAGCGAGCCCGCAAGGGGCTGCGTTCCGCTCACCACCCCTGTCGGGATTGTGTGGTCGGGATTCCGGCGTCGGCATTTTGACCGCCGGGATACCGACCGGCGGCATTTAGTACTGATCCCGTCCTACAGTAAATGCTCTTGTTGCTAATAAGTGAGGCCCCTATACACGCACACACTAACAGTGATGACCAAAATCATCCATTGCCCTTTGCATACTTGCTGTGCGCATGTTCACATTGTGCCCAGTAATCCCAGCAATATAACAACATGTAGGCATGACTTGGAACTTGTCTACAGAGCAAACAAAGTGTGGTCCATTTTCAGAGAACTTTTTTTTTAGCAAACATTTCAAACTTTATTATATGTACAAGAAGCCACTCACCATCTGGTCTGAGAAGCAATGCTATGTAATCAGAGGAGAATGAGCTGATGTACAGAAGAACAGCTGGAGCTGTAGTCGTCCTGAAGCTAAATGAAATTTCCTCACGGGTGAGGTTGCTGACAAAAAGCGGAAGTGACACAACTTTGGCAAATTCTTGGGCAGCAACCATCCCAGCTGACAGGATATTGTGACGGAGCCAGGTTCCTGCCTCAAAATATGCGCCAATGTCTAAGGAAAGATTGGAAGACCATTCACCCAAAAACAGAACAACAGAAGACCTAGTAATGTAAGTTGATACTCTTAAAGTAGACCCATTGACAGTGAAGTTACTAGATCATTAGGTCATCACGGAAAGATGAGATAGTTTCTGCCTCATACAGTTGTGTCCTCATACATTTAGCCTCAATATGCCAGTTCCCATGCAGCTCTGCTAACATTGGGCGTCTTTTTTTGCCAAAAATGCGTCTTATTCGCATCGCTATATGAATAAGACACAAAAGCATACTCTGCTTATTAAGTTTTTATGGACTAGTTGCATCATCGCTTGGAGAGTGATATAATGGAGGGGGGAAAAAGAACCAGCCAATCAGTTCTTAGCTGCCATGTTACAGGCTGTGTTTGAAAAATGACAGTTAGGATCTGACTGGTTGGTGCTTTTTCTCTCTCCATTGTATCACTCTCCAAGCGATGTTGCTCTGTATACGGTATGCTATATTCTGTGTGCGACTGCAGCAATATCTGCATATGAAATGCTATGTTACAGTGTCAGTGGCTGTTTTCCAGGAAAACACTGTAAAGCATTTCATATGCAGATAGAGCTGCAGTTGCACACTGAATATAGGCATGCCACAAATCATTTTAATCAGCAGTCTGCTTGTGCAAGATGCCTGGCGATAGTAAATGCGTTCACGACTAGGCACAACTAGAAGGACAGTTTAACGTGACTGTTGCAATGATGTAGGAGGACACATCTGTATGTCCGTAATTCTCAGCAATATTATATAATTCAAAGACTGTATCTAGTTGACACATACTGTATGCTATAAATGTTGATGACAAAAACACAGCAATCTGCAAAATGAACACTGCAGAGAACAAATTAGAGCAAATCTGTTTATTGCAGTTTTAGTATAAATAAGTTACTCCTAAATGAGAACATTTATAAGGTGGAAAATAAATACTAGAATGCAGGCTCAGTGCCAGAGCAGGGCAGCACTGTGCCCTGTACCAGCCCCCCCACCAGCACATAGAAATATTATATTAAAGAAATACAAAAAAGGTATTTAAATAGTTCCTCCTGCTCTTATCTGCCAAGTTTGCACATCATTGTTCTGTTTCTGATACTGTAGATCCAGTGGCGGAACCTGTGAGTGGTGGGCCCCATCCAAAGTTAATAACATGTCACATGCGGTTGAAAGGGAGATGTAGAGGGTGACAGGGTGAGAGAGATTGTGATGGGGAGAGGCAGAGGGTGACCACGAGAGTGAAAGAGAGAGGCAGAGGGTGACGGGCAGCGGAGAAAGAGAGAATGATAATGAGTGGGCAAAAGGTAACCGAAAGAGGCTGTGTTCAGATGGTGAGGGGGAAAGGCTGTGGGGAACGGAGAGTCAGATGATGATAGGAGTGGGTGAAAAAAAGAGGCAGAGCGTGACAGGGAGAGGGTGAAAGGTAGATGCAGAGGGTGACAGGGAGAGGATGAAAGGGAGAGACAGAGGGTGAGTGAAGAAAGGTGATAGGAAAAGGCTGTGGGTGATAGAGAGGAAAATGGTGACGGGGAATGGGTAAAAGGAAGAGGCAGAGGGTGACAAGGAGAGAGTGAAAGGGAAAGGCAGAGGGTGATGGGGACAAGCTGTGGGTGTCGAAGAAATGGTGATGGGGAGTGGGTGAAAGGGAGATGCAGAGGCTTCCTCCGCTGTTCCTCTCCACCCTTATACATTTGGCACTGGGGACGGTCACAAGATCGTGACATCAGACCCCCGAGCCCAAGGATCAAGGACTGTCCCAGTCATACAGCGGAAGATGGGGTCAGTGAAATAAGTAGGATAGGGGAGGAGCTGAAAGAGGAGGCGGGGAGAGAGCATCCCATCGCAGACTGACAGCATTGATCAGTGTTACTTAGGGAGTTGCGGACTGGTTGTGGGTAGCGCAGCGGCAGTATTCGATGAGTCAGTGTGACTTCACTCCGACGGTGTCCTAGTGCTGCTGCTAATTCTGCTTTTGTGTAGTTCTACAGATGTATCCTCATATATCTCTATACGCCATACATGACTGAGCAAATCCGAGAGGCGTAATGCACCATATTATTCTTAAAATTTTGCATTTTATTCACATTGCAGATGCAGCAGGACAGCACTAACAGTGTACTAAGGATGCTAGGCTGCGAATTTAAGCACACAGACATTTCACTGCAGATGAAGCACAATAAAACATGATGGGGTCCCGCACCCCACACCCACACCTAGTATTAGGGACCCCCAGTGACAGAGATTCCTTGCAGTTCGGCCTGGGGGCTTAACCCTATATCTGCAGATATACACAACTAAGATCTCTGTATTATCTGATTATTATGTAGTGTTATTTCTCACTCAGTGTGCATTAGGGATAGCAAAAAAAATGTCTCTTACCCAGAATTACCCCTCCCTTTTAGCACCTGAGTGACATCACAATCTGTTTGAGCAGCTTGCCAATAAATGTGCATTGTATTTAGAGAGGCATGGATGGGTCAGCATTAGGAGGGATTGCTGACTCCAGAGTGCCATTGGAGAAAGTAGGGGTGTCTCCAGGTAAGCTGGCTCTCAGATGCTGTAGGAGCCATTATCATGTGGCCTTACACTGGGCTATTAGACCCAGACATATTTGTCATTATTTATGGGATGGGTCTGGGGTGCGATTTTCCCTGTGTTGGTATGGCTAGGCTGCTTCAGGTTGGCACACCCTAACACTTTATTAACACTTATGATTTTCCCTATCACATTGTATATATTTTTGTATTATTTTAATCACACCTCACTTACATAGCACTTATGTGCTTCTTATTAACCCTTACTAATTTTCACCTGTGTGCTGCCCTGGAGTAGCCGGCATATGCCAACATGATGGGGTCCCGCAGCCCGGACCCACACCTAGTATTAGGGACTAAAAAATTTTTTTTTATTAAAACACATATAAGCATGTATATAATGTGCACTTTGTACCACCGGCCGGTCAACGTACTAATTCAATGATATATTTAAAACAGACTAGATACAACATGTAATGTGACATATTACTCTGTCTCCACTTGTAATTTTTAGCAACACATGCTGTGATAGCTAGAATGTAACTTTTCCGATGTTTACTGCAACTTAATAGCACACAGAGTTCTCCTTTGTGTAACTATAGAACAGTCACTTTTGAGAAAAGAAGAACTTTTTCTTCACAATAAATGTGAGCTTAGGAGCTGTTTAACTGTCCCATTTAGGTAGCCAAACAGCAATGAGATGAGTAAATTTACTCATCTCATTGCTGTTTGCACCACTGTATCCGGAGATCTTGATAGCCAGCTATAACGCTCCACGGATTCTTCACTTCTATTCATGATCCCCCAGAGATGACTGCATGATAAAGGTTAAAGCACCAGCAGCCGGGGAGGACGCTCCTGGTGAAAGAATCCACAAGCAGGAGTGGTGAGATCGATACTGTTTAATTGTCTGGCCAGACACGCTTTTAGAGGAGGCACAGTTTCACTTTATTAACGGACTTTGGCTACCTAAATGGGACAGTTAAACAGCTCCTAAGCTCACATTTATTGTGAAGAAAAAGTTCTTCTTTTCTCAAAAGTGACTGTTCTATAGTTACACAAAGGAGAACTCTGTGTGCTATTAAGTTGCAGTAAACATCAGAAAAGTTACATTCTAGCTATCACAGCATGTGTTGCTAAGAATTACAAGTGGAGACAGAGTAATATGTCACATTACATGTTGTATCTAGTCTGTTTTAAATATATCATTGAATTAGTACGTTGACCGGCCGGTGGTACAAATTGCACATTATATACATGTTTATATGTGTTTTAATAAAAAAATGTTTTTTTAGTTCTAATCTATATGCGCTGTAACACCAGTTTCTTTGTTTCTTGTTTGATTTTTTTTATCTAATAGGGGTGGGTAGCCCTATGTTACTGGCAGCATATTGATTAGAGTGACAGAGCGCTTGATTTCAGTTTTTGTTGTTTAGTATTAGGGACCCCCAGTGACAGAGATGCCTTGCCATTCGGCCTGGGGGCTTAACCCTATATCTGCAGATATACGCAACTAAGAACTCTGTATTATCTGATTATTATGTAGTGTTATTTCTCACTCAGTGGGGTAAATTTACTAAGATTCGTATTTTCCCGTTTCAGGTCAAAGTTCAATCACGAATGACATCGAAAGTGTAAAACTGCAACTTTTTGAATTTGTTACGATGGATTTACTAAGCTGTCGTATTCGGGTTTTTCTTTTCTTCCGATGTTGATGTCATTCGTGTTTTTTTTGTGTTTTTTACGGCAGTGATTAGCAAAACACTGCCGACTTTTTTACAATTAATCTCGGCCGGATCTGTGTGATCCGTGCTGGGGTTCTATTTTTTTTTTTTTTTAATTAAACACTGTAAAATTAAAAAAAAAAATTGCGTGGGGTCCCCCCTCCTAAGCATAACCAGCCTCGGGCTCTTTGAGCCGATCCTGGTTGCCGAAATATGGGAAAAAAATTGACAGGGGTTCCCCCATATTTAAGCAACCAGCATCGGGCTCTGCGCCTGGTCCTGGTTCCAAAAATACGGGGGACAAAAAGAGTAGGGGTCCCCCGTATTTTTAAAACCAGCACCGGGCTCCACTAGCTGGACAGATAATGCCACAGCCGGGGGTCACTTTTATATAGTGCCCTGCGGCCGTGGCATCAAAAATCCAACTAGTCACCCCTGGCCGGGGTACCCTGGGGGAGTGGGGACCCCTTCAATCAAGGGGTCCCCCCCCCCCCAGCCACCCAAGGGCCAGGGGTGAAGCCCGAGGCTGTCCCCCCCCCATCCAATGGGCTGCGGATGGGGGGGCTGATAGCCTTTGTTGTAAAAGAAAAGATATTGTTTTTAGTAGCAGTACTACAAGTCCCAGCAAGCCTCCCCCGCATGCTGGTACTTGGAGAACCACAAGTACCAGCATGCGGCGGAAAAACGGGCCCGCTGGTACCTGTAGTACTACTACTAAAAAAATACCCAAAAAAACACAAGACACACACACCGTGAAAGTATAATTTTATTACATACATACACACATACATACATACTTACCTTATGTTCCCACGCAGGTCGGTCCTCTTCTCCAGTAGAATCCAAGGGGTACCTGTTGAAGAAATTATACTCACGAGATCCAGGGGTCCAGGGTCCTCGGGGAATCCAGGTGTAATCCACGTACTTGAAAAAAATAACAAAACGGACACTCGAGCCACGCACTAAAAGGGGACCCATGTTTGCACATGGATCCCCTTTTCCCGACTGCCAGAAACCCACTCTGACTGATGTCTAAGTGGGTTTCTTCAGCCAATCAGGGAGTGCCACGTTGTAGCACTCTCCTGATCGGCTGTGTGCTCCTGTCCTAACTGACAGGCAGCACACGGCAGTGTTACAATGTAGCGCCTATGCGCTCCATTGTAACCAATGCTGGGAACTTTCTTGCTCAGCGGTGACGTCACTTTAGGTCAACCGCAGGGCAGAAAGTTCCCATCATTGGTTACAATGTAGCGCATAGGCGCTACATTGTAACACTGCCGTGTGCTGCCTGTCAGTGAGGACAGGAGCACACAGCTGATCAGGAGAGTGCTACAACGTGGCGCTCCCTGATTGGCTGAAGAAACCCACTTAGACAGAAGTCAAAGTGGGTTTCTGGCATTCGTGGAAAGGTGACCCATGTGCAAACATGGGTCCCCTTTCAGTTCGTGGTCGGGACACCGTTTTGTTATTTTTTTCAAGTACGTGGATTACCCCTGGATTTCCCGAGGAGCCTGGACCCCTGGATCTCGTGAGTATAATTTCTTCAACAGGTACCCCTTGGATTCTACTGGAGAAGAGGACCGACCTGCGTGGGAACATAAGGTAAGTATGTATGTATGTGTGTATGTATGTAATAAAATTATACTTTCACGGTGTGTGTGTCTTGTCTTTTTTTGGGTATTTTTTTAGTAGTAGTACTACAGGTACCAGCGGGCCCGTTTTTCCGTCGCATGCTGGTACTTGTGGTTCTCCAAGTACCAGCATGCGGGGGAGGCTTGCTGGGCCTTGTAGTACTGCTACTAAAAACAATATCTTTTCTTTTACAACAAAGGCTATCAGCCTCCCCATCCGCAGCCCATTGGATGGGGGGGGACAGCCTCGGGCTTCACCCCTGGCCCTTGGGTGGCTGGGGGGGGGGGACCCCTTGATTGAAGGAGTCCCCACTCCCCCAGGGTACCCCGGCCAGGAGTGACTAGTTGGATTTTTGATGCCACGGCCGCAGGGCACTATATAAAAGTGACCCCCGGCTGTGGCATTATCTGTCCAGCTAGTGGAGCCCGGTGCTGGTTTTAAAAATACGGGGGACCCCTACTCTTTTTGTCCCCCGTATTTTTGGGACCAGGACCAGGCGCAGAGCCCGATGCTGGTTGCTTAAATATGGGGGAACCCCTGTCATTTTTTTTCCCATATTTCTGCAACCAGGATCGGCTCAAAGAGCCTGAGGCTGGTTATGCTTAGGAGGGGGGACCCCACGCAATTTTTTTTGAAAAAATAAGCACTTTCCCACCCCTTCCCACTGATATACATGCACGGATCTCATGGATCCGTGCATGCCTATCCAATCACGAATAAAAAAAAAAGGTCTGTTTTTTTTTAGCACTTTTTTACGAGTTGTAATTTTTCACGGCAGTGTTTGTTTGTTTTTTGCTTTGCACTTCTTAGTAAATGACCGAGATTCATACTTAAACAGCCGCGTTTTGACCGATGGTGTATTCATTCGTAATTTTTTACTTGGACTTGCAAAAAATTACGAATGCCCTCATCTCTGCCGTGATTAGTGTTTAGTAAATTACCGAGATGACACTTTGATGAAAAAACGGCATCTCGGTCAAAATCGGGAGCTTAGTAAATTTCCCCCAGTGTGCATTATGGATAGCTATATGTTTTTCTCTTACCCAGAATTACCCCTCCCTTTTAGCACCTGAGTGACATCACAATCTGATTGAGCAGCTTGCCAATAAATGTGCGAAGCACAATAAAACTCAGTGAGAGGAAAAGTTACGGCAGCTTGCAAGAAAAACATCTGAAACTGGCAAGTCCAGGACCTGGAGTGACTGAAGCCACAGTTTAAACAGATACATCTGCAGTTTCTGCATTGTAAATTGTGTAATCATCTACCTGACCATCGCAATGAAATCTTCCATTACCTCTGGTACAGAAAGGACCCTCGAAGCCTGTTCCATTGCAGTCACATGTGTAGTAACTGTATCGCTCTACACAACGGGCCCCATTCTGACACTCCATCCGGGGCCTCTCACAGTAGCCTGTGCAGTTAGTTCTCACACCTAAAGACTCATTGGCCTTGCCTTCCAAATCTAAGGTCACACCGTTCATCCGAAGTCCACGGAGACAACCAATGTACGCCTTCATTTTGTAATCCGCAGTACCTGTGATCAAGAAGAATAAAAGGATAATAAAATGGATGGTCCGTCTATAGATAGAGGACCACCAAGCTAAATCTTCATCTCCAGTTCATTCTTTGCTTCACATTCAACTATAATGTATAAGACACGTTTACACAGCATCATTAATGGTATCAGGCCATTTAGGCAGAATAATTGCGTGCCTAACAGTAGAACTGTATAATCTACTGTAGTTACGACTCAGATACATGTTTACAACCTGAATTGTAGTGGGGCTTTGCAAGAGATTTCAACAGCTACTGCTAAGGTGATTTATGACAAAGAAAGAGCAATTAAATAGGCTAAACTCACACGTGTACTTTACGTGATGCCACATTTGTACAACATATCAGCACTATTGTGCCAGAGAGTTGCTTCTCACTGCTTATTATGTCATCTGAAATGTGCAGGTGACTTAAGGTGGGTACACACTGGAAGATATATCTGCAGGTCAACTGATCTGCAGATATATCTATGGACGGATCGGGCAGTGTGTTGAGCATACACACTGCCCGATCCGTTGGGGACTGACATCATGAACTGGGCGGGCCCGCCCAGTTCAGCTGTCAATCACCGCCGGCCGCCGCAGCATGTGTACGGGCGGTCGGCCAACCGCCGTACACACACAGTGACGCGCCAATATATCGGTAGATATATTGGCCATCGGCTGTGCTGCGGGGCCGACGCGATACGTCTGTGAACGACAGCGTTCACAGACGTATTGGCCGTACACACTGGCCGACGGACCCACGGTATATCGGCTGTTCACGAGAACGGGCGATATATCGGCCAGTGTGTACGGGCCTTAACGCTCACTATTATACTTGTCCTGCAGGTCAACAGGGCTGCTAAGACAAAGATTTATTATACTGTACATATAACAGGCATATAATTTGGTCAACGGCGCTGCTACCGCGACATCAGTACATTAATAAAGACTATAACATATAAAAGTCAATACTAAAATAAAGTCAAACAGAACATGAGCGAAAACAAAGAAATGTATAGATGGCGCTTCAGTTCAAAGGTGCTGCAGTCCACCAGACGGGATGGTCACCAATATCCCAAAAATCTCAGTTTATATAATAAGGTTTTGCTGTGGTGCGCTCCCTGGGTCACTATGGGCAATGTTCACTGTCCAGAAGGAGGGTATTTGCATCTGGTGAAGAACTCTCTATTCGGCAACAATTCCCCACTCCAATTCGCGTGGTTTTCCCAAAAATAAAAGAGAGAGCAATATATAGTGAAGTATAGTCGGACTTAATTTTGCTCACATCCAATAATAAATCCAATCACATGTATTAAAAAAAATGCAGAAATTTAAAAACTGGAATCCACCATGAATTGGCAGATCCACGTACCAGATTTCGTGGGGTGTCAGTAGTGCCCACCCAAATACGCCTGTGGTATTATTTCCATTAATTCCCAGTAGGTCTCCTCCAAGATACTCCACCACTTCACCACTCCGTTTAGAGTTACGTACCCAAAAGTAGGAGGAAATAGCAATATATAGTGAAGTACTGCTTATTCCGATGTGCAAATGGTATTTTATTAAAGTGCAACACAAAGTAATTACGTCTTTAAAACATATCTCATAACATCAATGTGCAAATTTGCAGAAATAAATACATAAAAGATGAAATCCACCACAGATTAGTGGACCCACGTACCAGAGTTATTGGGGTGTATCAATAACCACCCAAAAAACGCCGCAAATATTGCTCCCCGGGATTTGCAGCAACAGTCAGCGAATTCCCTCTGGATACTGTAGGTACCTCCAACCAGTCACCAACGCGTTTCTGCCCTTCAAGGGCCTTTGACCTTGACAAAGGCCCTTGAAGGGCAGAAACGCGTTGGTGACTGGTTGGAGTTACCTACAGTATCCAGGGGGAATTCGCTGACTGTTGCTGCAAATCCCAGGGAGCAATATTTGCGGCGTTTTTGGGTGGTTATTGATACACCCCAATAACTCTGGTACGTGGGTCCACTAATCTGTGGTGGATTTCATCTTTTATGTATTTATTTCTGCAAATTTGCACATTGATGTTATGAGATATGTTTTAAAGTAGAGATGTGCACTTGAAATTTTTCGGGTTTTGTGTTTTGGTTTTGGGTTCGGTTCCGCGGCCGTGTTTTGGGTTCGACCGCGTTTTGGCAAAACCTCACTGAATTTTTTTTGTCGGATTCGGGTGTGTTTTGGATTCGGGTGTTTTTTTCAAAAAACACTAAAAAACAGCTTAAATCATAGAATTTGGGGGTCATTTTGATCCCAAAGAATTATTAACCTCAAAAACCATAATTTCCACTCATATTCAGTCTATTCTGAACACCTCACACCTCACAATATTATTTTTAGTCCTAAAATTTGCACCGAGGTCGCTGGATGACTAAGCTAAGCGACCCTAGTGGCCGACACAAACACCTGGCCCATCTAGGAGTGGCACTGCAGTGTCACGCAGGATGGCCCTTCCAAAAAACACTCCCCAAACAGCACATGACGCAAAGAAAAAAAGAGGCGCAATGAGGTAGCTGTGTGAGAAAGATAAGCGACCCTAGTGGCCGACACAAACACCTGGCCCATCTAGGAGTGGCACTGCAGTGTCACGCAGGATGGCCCTTCCAAAAAACACTCCCCAAACAGCACATGACGCAAAGAAAAAAAGAGGCGCAATGAGGTAGCTGTGTGAGTAAGCTAAGCGACCCTAGTGGCCGACACAAACACCTGGCCCATCTAGGAGTGGCACTGCAGTGTCACGCAGGATGGCCCTTCGAAAAAATACCACGGGTAGGTGGTATACAATTATGGATGGACGAGCGACTGCCGACACAGAGGTAGCTACAGCCGTGGACTACCGTACTGTGTCTGCTGCTAATATAGACTGGATGATAATGAGATAAAATTAAAAAATATATATATCACACTAGTACTGCAGCCGGACAGGTATATATTATGTAATGACGGACCTGCTGGACACTGTCTGTCAGACTCAGCACTGCAGACTCCTAAAGTAAGCTACTAGTATCAAGAAGATAGGAAAAAAAAAAACACGGGTAGGTGGTATACAATTATGGATGGACGAGCGACTGCCGACACAGAGGTAGCTACAGCCGTGGACTACCGTACTGTGTCTGCTGCTAATATAGACTGGATGATAATGAGATAAAATTAAAATATATATATATATCACACTAGTACTGCAGCCGGACAGGTATATATTATGTAATGACGGACCTGCTGGACACTGTCTGTCAGCACTGCATACTCCTAAAGTAAGCTACTAGTATCAAGAAGATAGAAAAAAAAAAAAAACACGGGTAGGTGGTATACAATTATGGATGGATGAGCGACTGCCGACACAGAGGTAGCTACAGCCGTGGACTACCGTACTGTGTCTGCTGCTAATATAGACTGGATGATAATGAGATAAAATTAAAATATATATATATCACACTAGTACTGCAGCCGGACAGGTATATATTATGTAATGACGGACCTGCTGGACACTGTCTGCAGAATGCGTTTATAAAAACACCACACGACGAGTGTTTAACTTTTTCAGGCAGACAATCACAATATACTGGTGGTCAGCAGACAATCACAATACTGGTGGTCAGTGGTCACTGGTCAGTCACACTGGCAGTGGCACTCTGGCAGCAAAAGTGTGCACTGTACTTAAAATATGTACTCCTGCTATAACTGCTCCCCAGTCTCCCCCACAATTAAGCTGTGTGAGCAGTGAGCACTCAGCACAGTCAGATAATGATATACAGTATTACATATGATGCAGCACACTGGGCTGAGCACAGATATGGTATGTGACTGTGTCACACTGTGTATCGTTTTTTTTTCAGGCAGAGAACGGATTAATTAAACTGGTGGTCACTGGTCACACTATCAGCAGCAAGTAGTACTCCTCCTAATAATATGCTCCCCAAAATTTGTGTCTCTCTCTAGTACTCTAGTCTAAACGGAGAGGACGCCAGCCACGTCCTCTCCCTATCAATCTCAATGCACGTGTGAAAATGGCGGCGACGCGCGGCTCCTTATATAGAATACGAGTCTCGCGATAGAATACGAGCCTCGCGAGAATCCGACAGCGGGATGATGACGTTCGGGCGCGCTCGGGTTAACCGAGCAAGGCGGGAAGATCCGAGTCGCTCGGCCCCGTGTAAAAAAAACCTGAAGTTCGGGCGGGTTCGGATTCCGAGGAACCGAACCCGCTCATCTCTATTTTAAAGACGTAATAACTTTGTGTTGCACTTTAATAAAATACCATTTGCACATCGGAATAAGCAGTACTTCACTATATATTGCTATTTCCTCCTACTTTTGGGTACGTAACTCTAAACGGAGTGGTGAAGTGGTGGAGTATCTTGGAGGAGACCTACTGGGAATTAATGGAAATAATACCACAGGCGTATTTGGGTGGGCACTACTGACACCCCACGAAATCTGGTACATGGATCTGCCAATTCATGGTGGATTCCAGTTTTTAAATTTCTACATTTTTTTTTAATACATGTGATTGGATTTATTATTGGATGTGAGCAAAATTAAGTCCGACTATACTTCACTATATATTGCTCTCTCTTTTATTTTTGGGAAAACCACGCGAATTGGAGTGGGGAATTGTTGCCGAATAGAGAGTTCTTCACCAGATGCAAATACCCTCCTTCTGGACAGTGAACATTGCCCATAGTGACCCAGGGAGCGCACCACAGCAAAACCTTATTATATAAACAGAACATGAGCAATCGCTGCTTCAAAAGGGCTAACATTTGTAACATCCAATCTAGTTCAGGTATTTATCGATTTACAAAAATTAATTTGAAAGCTCACTTAAAAAAAATTCTTTGCAGATAAGAATCTCTGAATATACAACCAAAAATATGTCAGAATCTACTGTATGTTTAACAAAATATCAACATTCTTTCTTGCACATAAAAATGGTCTTCCATTTAAACTTTTGAGAACTTCTAGAAGAACTCATTAGTAGCCCGTCAAAATGACGGAACATGAAAGTGGCTGTATTTGTGGGCAGCTGTGGAAGCCAGCTTTACTACTTTATGTTAATGCGAGATTCCATTCATCTAATGCATGTGCGCAAAATATGGCATGGCCTCGTGTTTGCAATACCACACCACTTGGTGTATGACATTTGGGATTGTGGCCACATGTCATGCCCCTGGCATGCACTCCAATAGATGCTGGGAAGCCCCTAGCTTCCCCCGGCACAGTGTGGGTGACAGCACATGTGCGCGTCATCCACCTCCACTGCTTGTGACACCATAGCTTTGCTATCTTGGCATCACCCCCCGCAGATGGTATTCTGCACCCCTGACTGACGCCACTGTGCACATCTGAAATCAGGAAGCTATGCCATCCATTGATGTTATGCCAGTAGTCATCTTTATTACTGGCTTTTGCAACAGCAACATGCTAGGTGCAAAAGATCAGTCTAAAAACAGGCTCAGAATCACGACACACGACTCAGAATCACAAAGAGCTTTTCAAACACGGGCATGACACTTTCACAAGTCAGGGCAGTTCTGTGCGCTTGCATTCTCGTTGTCCAGTTCCTGCCCCGAAACGCCCAATTTTACAAAAAGACAGAATGACTCTGAATAGGCAGACATATGCAAACATACGTATATTTGCATGTGCGTATACGCTGTATTATAAAACTCTTCATTTGCGTCCGTGCATGGAGATCTGTCTGACTATTGCTTACACATAAATGATGGGCCTAATTCAGACCTGATCGCAGCAGCAAATTTGTTAGCTAAAGGGCAAAACCATGTGCACTGCAGGGGTGTCAGATATAAAATGTACAGAGTTAGATTTGGGTGGGTTATATTGTTTCTGTGCAGTGTAAATACTGTCTGCTTTATTTATACACTGCAATTTAGATTTCACTTTGAACACACCCCACCCAAATCTAACTCTCTCTGCACATGTTAAACCCCCTTCCCCCCCCCTGCAGTGCACATGGTTTTGCCCATCTGCTAACAAATTTGCTGCCGCGATCAGGTCTGAATTAGGCCCTATAGCCGTTACAAACTCAGCTAGACAGTGGAGGCCATTTGTCAGTGACACTTAGATTATTAAATAGTTTCTGTGAACTCACCTACATAAAGTGGTCGATCATATGAGGTATTGAGGTAGGTCTGGAGAGGAAAGTTGCGGATCACCCAAGGCATTTTGTCTACTTTTAGCCGGGCAAGCTTGACATTCATTTCAGCCTTCACTTGGTGCCACTCGTTGTCATTTAGGGGAAGTGGTGATTTTACAGTCACATTTTCATGACCATTCCCAATATCATAAATAAAAACCAAGTCATATGTTGCTGGTGGAATTGTGAACACAAGGAAGACAGTTAATAAAATGGATCATTGTTAATATGCATTGTTACATGTGTATAAAAATTGAGTCTTTTGATACAAACCCTGAATAACTATTGACAGTGACGGTGACCTACATATAGTGGGGGTAGCCATTTTGTTAGCTGAACCAGTTTCATAAGTTCACTATGAAACTTGTTAAAGAAGCTATATAGACACCTTCTGTTAAACACACACACACACACACACACACACACACACACATATATATATTATTTTTTTACAGTTGTTGGGCAGACTTTCGAAACAGAAGATAGTGCAGTGCTATAGAGAGTTGAGAGTGGTGAACGGTGTTTAACTTTTGGGGTCCATTCATGAAGCAGTGAAAAGTGTGGAGTAGTGGCCAGTGGAGAAGTTGCTCATGGCGACCAATCAGTGTTGAGGTAGCATTTATAAAGTGCATTCTATAAGATTATACGTAGTGACTGATTGGTTGCCATGGACAACTCCTCCATTGGCTCACTTCTCCACACTTTTCACTGCTTCAAGATTAGACCCTTTTCTCTGTTCAATTCATTTAATAATAATCACAAAACAACTACACACAGACACACACTAAATTCTGGCCCATGAAGTGAGTGGAATGATCTACTAAAATACAATATTTGTTATGTACTATAAACATCAGCAAAATAGTACATTTAGTATTAAATTCCTGGAACGGTACTACTTGCATGAAAATAACAGTAGATAGACAGACAGAGAGACAAACAGACAGATAGACAGATAGATAGATAGATAGATAGATAGATAGATAGATAGATAGATAGATAAAATCTATTACTATCCTAGCCTGACCAGAAACCATGAGGAAACCTTACTTACTATTCAGTTCAATTCTGATGAAGATCCGGAAGTCACTGGCCATGTTCTCTAGAAACGTTCCAGACAAGGAGGTGGTCTTGAAGTAAAAGGATATATCCATGCTTTTCTCTGGTCGGAAGGTTGGGAAAATAAGGCTGGCTGCTTTCATAAATGTTACAGTATTCCATGTATTCCCTGTCAGTCAATGAGAAAACATATCTAAACAGCCAGAAATGCATATGTACAGCCATTCACCACTTTATCTTTAATTAAATATATATCATTAAAGAAAATTTTATAGAATTAAGTCAGAGTAGAAATTTGTATTGAGTATTCATTTAATGAGATATATTTTCATTAGATGTTCATGAATTCCTGAAATGGTCATGTTAACATTTTCGATTTTTGTTCTTAATACACTAATCTCACCCCTCACTCACAATTAAAGAAATGTACTGTACAGACTCCTGTAGGGCTTATAGAAGAATATCACTTTCACAGAATTAGAATTTTCCAGATTTATATGGCTGTAAGTAATAATCTTAGGTTTGTCCATTAGATACAGCTGGGTCATTCCATGAAATATAGGACACAATACATGAAAATTAAATATCATATAACCACTTAAATGTTGGTATATTTATGCTGCTAAAAGATCGTAGTATAGTGTGTGATAATTAAAAATTGATATACAGCATTTATCACGTATCGATTTCCTTCATGTGTAAAGATTGAACATATATGGAAGTTGTTGAAGTGGATGCAAAAAATGGCTAATGTCCATGTATTTTATAAAATGATTTTATATGGCCATTATCACCAGATGAAATATTTTATAAGTCTTCATAGGAAGATAAACAGACCCTATATTGATTAAGTCATGTGGATTGTACAGGTTTGAGTAATTTGTATCAGAGCCCTTTGACAGGGAACAGAAATGTAACGTGAGTCTCATTCGTATGTAACATGAGTCACATGTCAAAATTTATTTTAAGTATAGTTTGGTTAACAGTCAGTTTTTTGTTTGTATGTCAATCATAAGTTTAGGATCTTAAGTGTATAGTATAACAATCATTTTGTAAAAATAATTAGGAAAAAAAGGTTTAAATGAATGTGTAAGTCCCCTCAGCTCCTATGTCCATTCTGGTGTAACATGAGTCACACATATAAACAATAACATTTAACTACTAAGCTTGTACATTTTCTCTACTTCTAAGCATTAATTATAACTACCTACCCCATATATTATTGTCATATTATTAAAATGTTAAGTTTCGGCTTCATTTTTGCGTGTGGTGCATTTAAAAATGAACATGAAATGTAACGTGAGTTACATGGAATCATCCAGCTGTATAGACACAGTTGCTTTACTGTCCAAATTAAGGCCAATGTAAGTAAGCAAGTGTGCCTACAGAAAATCATTGTTTGAATTTGGATTTGCTCTGTCATGATAACTTGCCTTTCATTCTCTGTCTCTGTGGTTGTGGCCTATGGATTCTGGCCTTGCACACATAGGCAGGACATCACAGGTCTATCATCTCTGCCTCTTCTCGGGGACAAATGGGCATCTAAATATGATTTTTAATTAGTAATAAAGGCAGTAGGGCTCTGCTAGCAATATGCTAGCATCTTTTAAATAAAATCTGAATTTAAACTTTGTATTTTGGCAAAAATGAAGCATACTATGGAAGCCCCAGGATACACTATAGATTTGGGAATTCGGTCTATAGTATGGCTGCCAATTCACCCCTTTCACATGTTCCAGGGCTTATTGACTAGGCCAGTCAGTGGCGAAACTACCGCCAGTGCAGGCAGTACCTTGCACTGGGGCCCGCCACTGTCCAGGGGCCCAAAGCCAGAGCTGCCGCCGAGGAGAGGTGCGCACCGATTACGGGGGGGGGGTGAAGGAAGAGGAGGGAGGTGGAGAGGGAGCTGTCTGCTGCAATGTATAAAAAGGGGACACTGTCTGCCGTAATGTGCAAAAAAGGGGGGCGCTGTCTGCCGTAATGTGTAAAAAAGGGGACGCTGTCTGCCGTAATGTGTAAAAAAAGGGGGCGCTGTCTGCCGTAATGTGTAAAAAAGTGGACGCTGTTTGCCATAATGTGTAAAAAAGGGGACGCTGTCTGCCGTTATGTGTAAAAAGGGGACAATGTCTGCCGTAATGTGTAAAAAAGGGGACGCTGTCTGCCGTAATGTATAAAAAAGGGGACGCTGTCTGTCGTAATGTGTAAATATGGGACGCTGTCTGCCGTAATGTGTAAAAAAGGGGGGCGCTGTCTGCCGTAATGTGTAAAAAAGTGGACGCTGTTTGCCATAATGTGTAAAAAAGGGGACGCTGTCTGCCTTTATGTGTAAAAAGGGGACAATGTCTGCCGTAATGTGTAAAAAAGGGGACGCTGTCTGCCGTAATGTATAAAAAAGGGGACGCTGTCTGTCGTAATGTGTAAATATGGGACGCTGTCTGCCGTAATGTGTAAAAAAGGGGACGCTGTCTGCCGTAATGTGTAAAAGGTTGACGCTGTCTGCCGTAATGTGTAAAAAGGGGAATCTGCCCGCCGTAAGGTGTGAAAGAGGCTCTACCTGGTGTAGTGGTGCTACCGTGCGGCGTAATTTGAATAATGGAGACTACTGTGCACCATTATATGAATTGGTATTATTTTGTGGCCACACCCCTTCCCCACGAAGCCACACCCCTATTTTTTATGCGCGCGCCTATGGCGCGCACCGTGCCTGTTTTACATGAAGTGGGGGGGGGGCTTCGATGCCGTTTCTTGCACACAGTGCTAAAATGTCTAATTACGGCACTGTTGCTAAGTAGGTGGACTTGGATAGGATGAGGGGGCCAAAGCATTTTGTCGCACATAGGCCCACTGCTCGCTAGTTCCGCCACTGAGGACAGTGGTACCCAAACTTTCATGAATCAGCATTTTTTCACGGCACCCCTAGTATAAAAGTTATCTATTGATACATTTGGAAAAAATATTAAATTAAGTAATTTGTGCCTACCTGTCATCCTTAGGGTCAGTTACGTGGTGATGTACAGTTGTGCTTCTGGTTGTCCACATGTTTTATGATTGGCAGCCACTAGCACTGGTTTTGCCTATCACTTTGACCATAAATAATTTGATTTGGTCCTAGACCACCAACCAGAGACACCCCTGCAAGTGCCTTGTTGCAACCCAGGGTGTCTAGGCACCAGGGATGTGCAGTCAGGGTAGGCAGGGGAGGCTCTTACTGCCTGTCATACTACAGTTTTGACTATAAAAATAATTAGATTAATACAAGATATTTATAACTTATAAGTATATTCTTTGTAATTTGCAATCATTTTTATAGTTACAACTTGGCAGATTTGCGGGGTTCCCTGGAATTGCAGGGAGAAATGAGATGTGAGGCAGCAACAGCTCTGCCTCACATCTCATAGTCAGACACGGCCTGTCACTGTGTGAAGGGTTGGGCGGGGCCACACCATGGCTAATAATACACCTTAGAAAAAGAGCAATGTGAGGCATGCCTCACAGTTGGGGTACGTGCCTTTAGCTATGATGGACCACTCCAGGTAGTCTGAACAGCACTGACACTGTAAGAAAAAGCCAGAGGGACACAAGCTCCCACCCTGCTCCGCACCAATGAGGAAAACTTCTCTCCTGCGCCGCCAGCACCGCACACCGGGAGGAGGTGACAGCATCCATATAGGAAGCCTTGCTGTATACCCGAGATAGGCGCGCAGACCTGAGTACCCTGCCAGCCGCCGAGCTCACACATTCTCTTTACGGCTTGTCCTGGCGCTGCTGCCCGGCCTTCCATCTTTCCTGGATCCTCCTTGGTGACTCTGAAGCCCCCTCCTGTGGCTCCCGAAAGAAACGGCTGCCAGGACCCGACCTACACCAGCACTGCCAGTGAGGAGACCATCAAGTATGCAGCTGATGTAGGGCAATGCGTGGGCTCAGCTCTTCCTCATTAAATTGATGGGAGTACTAGTTCTGTGTGTGTACCTCTCTCATTCAGTATGTCAGTATAATAATAATAATATTATTATTATTATTATTATTATTATTATTATTATTATTTACGGAGCTTCTTTTTTTTCCTCCAATTTTTTTATACATATAATTTTTCTTGGGTGATTTCTATTTTCCGTATATTCATATTCATCTCAAAAGTGCCTCCCCAGCCATTGACTTCACCGCACATCACTACTAGGCACACAGTTTGGGAATCACTGGACTTGGATTACTATAGGTGAGATGCACATCCACATCAGGCCCTAATCAGACAGTCACAGAACATGTGTGATGCTTTCAGAGCCTACTGTAGTGTGGCCTAGCTCTGAAAGGTAAGAGCTGCTAGATGGATCAGGAGAATGAGTGGGCAGAGTTGCATGCAGGCTGGGCAGATAAGTCATGATTTTGAAACTGGTAAAGTTGGGAGATAAGCATCTCTTACTGTCTCCATAACAACGTAGAGGTCCAACTAAAAACCAGGCCTCAGAGCTGGAACGGTTAGTATCTCCTACAACCACTTGGGTCACTGGTAGATGATCGCGGAATGTCAGTAAACCTTTGTCATATCTCCTAAACAAAATTCACAACAGAAAGAATACACGTGGTCAAACAGATATTGGGATATTGAAAAACAAGCCATACAGGGTTGGTTTTGCCTTTTAAATGATTACACTACTGCTTTAAACCATCGGGCAGACTTGCCATAATATCGCCGATGCATTCATCTCGCACGCTATTACATGACCCCCTTACAATACATTCAGTTAAACTAGTCTCTCTATTAACAACAATGTTACTATTGGGAACACAAGAAGGCAGGTTATTAACCAACACAAAATGATATTTACAATGTGCACTCATTTCTATAAAGACTATGCATGTACCACTAAAACATGTCAGGTACCGATAGGTTACTTTAAAAAGTATGTGACATACTAAATAGCTTTTATTTTACATGATTTCATTGGTCACTTGTGCTGAATATAATATCACCCGAGTTACATTTTTACATACCACTGAAGGTGATCAGCATCACAGTTGCAGAAATATCTTGGATCTGCACAAGTCTTCTCTATGCCGCAAGCACACCTCTGAATACCAGGGTTAGAGCCACCCCAGTAGTAATGTCTTTCATTATTTCGCCCCATCCAGAAGCTGTATGGTAGACCCACTGTCAAAATATTAAGCAAAAAATAAGAATTTACTTACCGATAATTCTATTTCTCGGAGTCCGTAGTGGATGCTGGGGTTCCTGAAAGGACCATGGGGAATAGCGGCTCCGCAGGAGACAGGGCACAAAAAGTAAAGCTTTAGGATCAGGTGGTGTGCACTGGCTCCTCCCCCTATGACCCTCCTCCAAGCCTCAGTTAGGTACTGTGCCCGGACGAGCGTACACAATAAGGAAGGATTTATGAATCCCGAGTAAGACTCATACCAGCCACACCAATCACACTGTACAACCTGTGATCTGAACCCAGTTAACAGTATGATAACAGCGGAGCCTCTGAAAAGATGGCTCACAACAATAATAACCCGATTTTTGTAACTATGTACAAGTAATGCAGATAATCCGCACTTGGGATGGGCGCCCAGCATCCACTACGGACTCCGAGAAATAGAATTATCGGTAAGTAAATTCTTATTTTCTCTATCGTCCTAGTGGATGCTGGGGTTCCTGAAAGGACCATGGGGATTATACCAAAGCTCCCAAACGGGCGGGAGAGTGCGGATGACTCTGCAGCACCGAATGAGAGAACTCCAGGTCCTCCTTAGCCAGGGTATCAAATTTGTAGGATTTTACAAACGTGTTTGCCCCTGACTAAATAGCCGCTCGGCAAAGTTGTAAAGCCGAGACCCCTCGGGCAGCCGCCCAAGATGAGCCCACCTTCCTTGTGGAATGGGCATTTACATATTTTGGCTGTGGCAGGCCTGCCACAGAATGTGCAAGCTGAATTGTATTACACATCCAACTAGCAAAAGTCTGCTTAAAAGCAAGAGCACCCAGTTTGTTGGGTGCATACAGGATAACAGCAAGTCAGTTTTCCTGACTCCAGCCGTCCTGGAACCTATATTTTCAGGGCCCTGACCTCATCTAGCAACTTGGAGTCCTCCAAGTCCCTAGTAGGCGCAAGACACCACAATAAGCTGGTTCAGGTGAAACACTGACACCACCTTAGGGAGAGAACTGGGGACGAGTCCGCAGCTCTGCCCTGTCCGAATGGACAAACAGATATGGGCTTTTTTGAGAAAAAAACCACCAATTTGACACTCGCCTGGTCCAGGCCAGGTCCAAGAGCATGTTCACTTTTCATGTGAGATGCTTCAAATCCACAGATTTGACTGGTTTTAAACCAATGTGTTTTGAGGAATCCCAGAACTACGTTGAGATCCCACAGTGCCACTGGAGGCACAAAAGGGGGTTGTATATGCAATACTCCCTTGACAAACTTCTGGACTTCAGGAACTGAAGCCAATTCTTTCTGGAAGAAAAATCGACAGGGCCGAAATTTGAACCTTAATGGACCCCAATTTGAGGCCCATAGACACTCCTGTTTGCAAGAAATGCAGGAATCGACCGAGTTGAAATTTCTTCGTGGGGCCTTCCTGGCCTCACACCACGCAACATATTTTCGCCACATGTGGTGATAATGTTGTGCGGTCACCTCCTTTCTGGCTTTGACCAGGGTAGGAATGACCTCTTCCTGAATGCCTTTTCCCTTAGGATCCGGCGTTCCACCACCATGCCGTCAAACGCAGCTGCGGTAAGTCTTGGAACAGACATGGTACTTGCTGAAACAAGTCCCTTCTTAGCGGCAGAGGCCATAAGTCCTCTGTGAGCATCTCTTGAAGTTCCGGGTACCAAGTCCTTCTTGGCCAATCCGGAGCCATGAGTATAGTTCTTACTCCTCTACGTCTTATAATTCTCAGTACCGTAGGTATGAAAAGCAGAGGATGGAACACATACACCGACTGGTACACCCACGGTGTTACCAGAACGTCCACAGCTATTGCCTGAGGGTCTCTTAACCTGGCGCAATACCTGTCCCGTTTTTTGTTCAGACGGGACGCCATCATGTCCACCTTTGGTAATTCCCAACGGTTTACAATTATGTGGAAAACTTCCCCATGAAGTTCCCACTCTGCCGGGTGGAGGTCGTGCCTACTGAGGAAGTCTGCTTCCCAGTTTCCATTCCCGGAATGAAACACTGCTGACAGTGTTATCACATGATTTTCCGCCCAGCGAAAAGTCCTTGCAGTTTTTGCCACTGCCCTCCTGCTTCTTGTGCCGCCCTGTCTATTTACGTGGGCGACTGCCGTGATGTTTTATCCCACTGGATCAATACCGGCTGACCTTGAAGCAGAGGTCTTGCTAAGCTTAGAGCATTATAAATTTACCCTTAGCTATATTTATGTGGAGAAAAATCTCCAGACTTGATCACACTCCCTGGAAATTTTTTCCTTGTGTGACTGCTCCCCAGCCTCTCGGGCTGGCCTCCGTGGTCACCAACATCCAAAACTGAATGCCGAATCTGCGGCCCTCTAGAAGATGAGCACTCTGTAACCACCACAGGAGAGACACCCTTGTCCTTGGATATAGGGTTATCCGCTGATGCATCTGAAGATGCGATCCGGACCATTTGTCCAGCAGATCCCACTGAAAAGTTCTTGCATGAAATCTGCCGACTGGAATTGCTTCGAAGGAAGTCACCATTTTTTTACCATGGCCCTTGTGCAATGATGCACTGATTTTAGGAGGTTCCTGACTAGCTCGGATAACTCCCTGGCTTTCTCTTCCGGGAGAAACACCTTTTTCTGGACTGTGTCCAGAATCATCCCTAAGCACAGGAGACTTGTTGTCGGGATCAGCTGCGATTTTGGAATATTTAGAATAGAGATGAGCGGGTTCGGTTTCTCTGAATCCGAACCCGCCAGAACTTCATGTTTTTTTTCACGGGTCCGAGCGACTCGGATCTTCCCGCCTTGCTCGGTTAACCCGAGCGCGCCCGAACGTCATCATGACGCTGTCGGATTCTCGCGAGGCTCGGATTCTATCGCGAGACTCGGATTCTATATAAGGAGCCGCGCGTCGCCGCCATTTTCACACGTGCATTGAGATTGATAGGGAGAGGACGTGGCTGGCGTCCTCTCCATTTAGATTATAAGAGACTGAGAGAGATTTACTGGAGCTGACTAGGAGGAGTACTGTTACTGTAGAAGTGTAGAGACTGAGTGGAGAGAGTTTACTAGTGAGGACAGTGCAGTTTACTTTATAATCCGTTCTCTGCCTGAAAAAAGCGATACACAGCACACAGTGACTCAGTCACATACCATATCTGTGTGCACTGCTCAGGCTCAGGCCAGTGTGCTGCATCATCTATTATCTATATATAATATTATATATATATATCTGTCTGACTGCTCAGCTCACACAGCTTATAATTGTGGGGGAGACTGGGGAGCACTACTGCAGTGCCAGTTATAGGTTATAGCAGGAGCCAGGAGTACATAATATATTATATAGTGAGTGACCACCAGACACACAGTGCAGTTTATTTAATATATCCGTTCTCTGCCTGAAAAAAGCGATACACACAGTGACTCAGTCAGTCACATACCATATCTGTGTGCACTGCTCAGGCTCAGGCCAGTGTGCTGCATCATCTATATATATTATATATCTGTCTGACTGCTCAGCTCACACAGCTTATAATTGTGGGGGAGACTGGGGAGCACTACTGCAGTGCCAGTTATAGGTTATAGCAGGAGCCAGGAGTACATATTATATTAAAATTAAACAGGGCACACTTTTGCTGCAGGAGTGCCACTGCCAGTGTGACTGACCAGTGACCTGACCACACTGACCACCAGTATAGTTAGTAGTATACTTATATTGTGATTGCCTGAAAAAGTTAAACACTCGTCGTGTGACTTCACTTGTGTGTTTTTTTTTTTTTTTATTCTATAAAAATAAAACTCATTCTGCTGACAGACAGTGTCCAGCAGGTCCGTCATTATATAATATATAATATATACCTGTCCGGCTGCAGTAGTGATATATATATATTTTTTATATCATTTATCATCCAGTCGCAGCAGACACAGTACGGTAGTTCACGGCTGTGGCTACCTCTGTGTCTCTGCACTCGGCAGGCAGTCCGTCCATAATTGTAATACCACCTAACCGTGGATTTTTTTAATTCTTCTTTATACATACATAGTTACATAGACATCTTCTCTTTATCAACCAGTCTATATTAGCTGCAGACACAGTACAGTACGGTAGTTCACGGCTGTGGCTACCTCTGTGTCTGCACTCGGCAGGCAGTCCGTCCATAATTGTATACCACCTAACCGTGGTTTTTTTTCATTCTTCTTTATACATACATAGTTACATAGACATCTTCTCTTTATCAACCAGTCTATATTAGCTGCAGACACAGTACAGTACGGTAGTTCACGGCTGTGGCTACCTCTGTGTCTGCACTCGGCAGGCAGTCCGTCCATAATTGTATACCACCTAACCGTGGATTTTTTTCAGTCTTCTTTATACATACATAGTTACATAGACATCTTCTCTTTATCAACCAGTCTATATTAGCTGCAGACACAGTACAGTACGGTAGTTCACGGCTGTGGCTACCTCTGTGTCTGCAGTCGGCAGGCAGTCCATAATTGTATACTAGTATCCATCTCCATTGTTTACCTGAGGTGCCTTTTAGTTGTGCCTATTAAAATATGGAGAACAAAAATGTTGAGGTTCCAAAATTAGGGAAAGATCAAGATCCACTTCCACCTCGTGCTGAAGCTGCTGCCACTAGTCATGGCCGAGACGATGAAATGCCAGCAACGTCGTCTGCCAAGGCCGATGCCCAATGTCATAGTACAGAGCATGTCAAATCCAAAACACCAAATATCAGAAAAAAAAGGACTCCAAAACCTAAAATAAAATTGTCGGAGGAGAAGCGTAAACTTGCCAATATGCCATTTACCACACGGAGTGGCAAGGAACGGCTGAGGCCCTGGCCTATGTTCATGGCTAGAGGTTCAGCTTCACATGAGGATGGAAGCACTCAGCCTCTCGCTAGAAAAATGAAAAGACTCAAGCTGGCAAAAGCAGCACAGCAAAGAACTGTGCATTCTTCGAAATCCCAAATCCACAAGGAGAGTCCAATTGTGTCGGTTGCGATGCCTGACCTTCCCAACACTGGACGTGAAGAGCATGCGCCTTCCACCATTTGCACGCCCCCTGCAAGTGCTGGAAGGAGCACCCGCAGTCCAGTTCCTGATAGTCAGATTGAAGATGTCAGTGTTGAAGTACACCAGGATGAGGAGGATATGGGTGTTGCTGGCGCTGGGGAGGAAATTGACCAGGAGGATTCTGATGGTGAGGTGGTTTGTTTAAGTCAGGCACCCGGGGAGACACCTGTTGTCCGTGGGAGGAATATGGCCGTTGACATGCCAGGTGAAAATACCAAAAAAAATCAGCTCTTCGGTGTGGAGGTATTTCACCAGAAATGCGGACAACAGGTGTCAAGCCGTGTGTTCCCTTTGTCAAGCTGTAATAAGTAGGGGTAAGGACGTTAACCACCTCGGAACATCCTCCCTTATACGTCACCTGCAGCGCATTCATAATAAGTCAGTGACAAGTTCAAAAACTTTGGGTGACAGCGGAAGCAGTCCACTGACCAGTAAATCCCTTCCTCTTGTAACCAAGCTCACGCAAACCACCCCACCAACTCCCTCAGTGTCAATTTCCTCCTTCCCCAGGAATGCCAATAGTCCTGCAGGCCATGTCACTGGCAATTCTGACGAGTCCTCTCCTGCCTGGGATTCCTCCGATGCATCCTTGCGTGTAACGCCTACTGCTGCTGGCGCTGCTGTTGTTGCCGCTGGGAGTCGATGGTCATCCCAGAGGGGAAGTCGTAAGCCCACTTGTACTACTTCCAGTAAGCAATTGACTGTTCAACAGTCCTTTGCGAGGAAGATGAAATATCACAGCAGTCATCCTACTGCAAAGCGGATAACTGAGGCCTTGACAACTATGTTGGTGTTAGACGTGCGTCCGGTATCCGCCGTTAGTTCACAGGGAACTAGACAATTTATTGAGGCAGTGTGCCCCCGTTACCAAATACCATCTAGGTTCCACTTCTCTAGGCAGGCGATACCGAGAATGTACACGGACGTCAGAAAAAGACTCACCAGTGTCCTAAAAAATGCAGTTGTACCCAATGTCCACTTAACCACGGACATGTGGACAAGTGGAGCAGGGCAGGGTCAGGACTATATGACTGTGACAGCCCACTGGGTAGATGTATGGACTCCCGCCGCAAGAACAGCAGCGGCGGCACCAGTAGCTGCATCTCGCAAACGCCAACTCTTTCCTAGGCAGGCTACGCTTTGTATCACCGCTTTCCAGAATACGCACACAGCTGAAAACCTCTTACGGCAACTGAGGAAGATCATCGCGGAATGGCTTACCCCAATTGGACTCTCCTGTGGATTTGTGGCATCGGACAACGCCAGCAATATTGTGTGTGCATTAAATATGGGCAAATTCCAGCACGTCCCATGTTTTGCACATACCTTGAATTTGGTGGTGCAGAATTTTTTAAAAAACGACAGGGGCGTGCAAGAGATGCTGTCGGTGGCCAGAAGAATTGTGGGACACTTTCGGCGTACAGGCACCACGTACAGAAGACTGGAGCACCACCAAAAACTACTGAACCTGCCCTGCCATCATCTGAAGCAAGAAGTGGTAACGAGGTGGAATTCAACCCTCTATATGCTTCAGAGGTTGAAGGAGCAGCAAAAGGCCATTCAAGCCTATACAATTGAGCACGATATAGGAGGTGGAATGCACCTGTCTCAAGTGCAGTGGAGAATGATTTCAACGTTGTGCAAGGTTCTGATGCCCTTTGAACTTGCCACACGTGAAGTCAGTTCAGACACTGCCAGCCTGAGTCAGGTCATTCCCCTCATCAGGCTTTTGCAGAAGAAGCTGGAGGCATTGAAGAAGGAGCTAAAAGGGAGTGATTCCGCTAGGCATGTGGGACTTGTGGATGCAGCCCTTAATTCGCTTAACAAGGATTCACGGGTGGTCAATCTGTTGAAATCAGAGCACTACATTTTGGCCACCGTGCTCGATCCTAGATTTAAAGCCTACCTTGGATCTCTCTTTCCGGCAGACACAAGTCTGCTGGGGTTGAAAGACCTGCTGGTGACAAAATTGTCAAGTCAAGCGGAACGCGACCTGTCAACATCTCCTCCTTCACATTCTCCCGCAACTGGGGGTGCGAGGAAAAGGCTCAGAATTCCGAGCCCACCCGCTGGCGGTGATGCAGGGCAGTCTGGAGCGACTGCTGATGCTGACATCTGGTCCGGACTGAAGGACCTGACAACGATTACGGACATGTCGTCTACTGTCACTGCATATGATTCTCTCAACATTGATAGAATGGTGGAGGATTATATGAGTGACCGCATCCAAGTAGGCACGTCACACAGTCCGTACTTATACTGGCAGGAAAAAGAGGCAATTTGGAGGCCCTTGCACAAACTGGCTTTATTCTACCTAAGTTGCCCTCCCACAAGTGTGTACTCCGAAAGAGTGTTTAGTGCCGCCGCTCACCTTGTCAGCAATCGGCGTACGAGGTTACATCCAGAAAATGTGGAGAAGATGATGTTCATTAAAATGAATTATAATCAATTCCTCCGCGGAGACATTGACCAGCAGCAATTGCCTCCACAAAGTACACAGGGAGCTGAGATGGTGGATTCCAGTGGGGACGAATTGATAATCTGTGAGGAGGGGGATGTACACGGTGATATATCGGAGGGTGAAGATGAGGTGGACATCTTGCCTCTGTAGAGCCAGTTTGTGCAAGGAGAGATTAATTGCTTCTTTTTTGGGGGGGGTCCAAACCAACCCGTCATATCAGTCACAGTCGTGTGGCAGACCCTGACACTGAAATGATGGGTTGGTTAAAGTGTGCATGTCCTGTTTTGTTTATACAACATAAGGGTGGGTGGGAGGGCCCAAGGACAATTCCATCTTGCACCTCTTTTTTCTTTTCTTTTTCTTTGCATCATGTGCTGATTGGGGAGGGTTTTTTGGAAGGGACATCCTGCGTGACACTGCAGTGCCACTCCTAGATGGGCCCGGTGTTTGTGTCGGCCACTAGGGTCGCTAATCTTACTCACACAGTCAGCTACCTCATTGCGCCTCTTTTTTTCTTTGCGTCATGTGCTGTTTGGGGAGGGTTTTTTGGAAGGGACATCCTGCGTGACACTGCAGTGCCACTCCTAGATGGGCCCGGTGTTTGTGTCGGCCACTAGGGTCGCTAATCTTACTCACACAGCTACCTCATTGCGCCTCTTTTTTTCTTTGCGTCATGTGCTGTTTGGGGAGGGTTTTTTGGAAGGGACATCCTGCGTGACACTGCAGTGCCACTCCTAGATGGGCCCGGTGTTTGTGTCGGCCACTAGGGTCGCTAATCTTACTCACACAGCTACCTCATTGCGCCTCTTTTTTTCTTTGCGTCATGTGCTGTTTGGGGAGGGTTTTTTGGAAGGGCCATCCTGCGTGACACTGCAGTGCCACTCCTAGATGGGCCCGGTGTTTGTGTCGGCCACTAGGGTCGCTAATCTTACTCACACAGCTACCTCATTGCGCCTCTTTTTTTCTTTGCGTCATGTGCTGTTTGGGGAGGGTTTTTTGGAAGGGACATCCTGCGTGACACTGCAGTGCCACTCCTAGATGGGCCCGGTGTTTGTGTCGGCCACTAGGGTCGCTTATCTTACTCACACAGCGACCTCGGTGCAAATTTTAGGACTAAAAATAATATTGTGAGGTGTGAGGTATTCAGAATAGACTGAAAATGAGTGTAAATTATGGTTTTTGAGGTTAATAATACTTTGGGATCAAAATGACCCCCAAATTCTATGATTTAAGCTGTTTTTTAGTGTTTTTTGAAAAAAACACCCGAATCCAAAACACACCCGAATCCGACAAAAAAAATTCGGTGAGGTTTTGCCAAAACGCGTTCGAACCCAAAACACGGCCGCGGAACCGAACCCAAAACCAAAACACAAAACCAGAAAAATTTCAGGCGCTCATCTCTAATTTAGAATCCACTCCTGCTGTTGTAACAGTATCCGAGATAGTGCTACTCCGACCTCCAACTGTTCCCTGGACTTTGCCCTTATCAGGAGATCGTCCAAGTAAGGGATAATTAAGACGCCTTTTCTTCGAAGAAGAACCATCATTTCGGCCATTACCTTGGTAAAGACCCGGGGTGCCGTAGACAATCCAAGCGGCAGCGTCTGAAACTGATAGTGACAGTTCTGTACCACGAACCTGAGGTACCCTTAGTGATAAGGGCAAATTTTGGACATGGAGGTAAGCATCCCTGATGTCTCGGGACACCAGATAGTCCCCTTCTTCCCGGTTCGTTATCACTGCTCTGAGTGACTCCATCTTGATTTGAACCTTTGTAAGTGTTCAAATTTTTTTAGATTTAGAATAGGTCTCACCTAGCCTTCTGGCTTCAGTACCACAATATAGTGTGGAATAATACCCCCTTTTCTTGTTGTAGGAGGGGTAATTTAATTATCACCTGCTGGGAATACAGCTCGTGAATTTTTTTCCCATACTGCCTCCTTGTCGGAGGGAGACCTTGGTAAAGCAGACTTCAGGAGCCTGCGCAGGGGAAACGTCTCGACATTCCAAACTGTACCCCTGGGATACTACTTGTAGGATCCAGGGGTCCTGTACGGTCTCAGCGTCATGCTGAGAGCTTGTCAGAAGCGGTGGAACGCTTCTGTTCCTGGGAATGGGCTGCCTGCTGCAGTCTTCTTCCCTTTCCTCTATCCCTGGGCAGATATGACTCTTATAGGGACGAAAGGACTGAAGCTGAAAAGACGGTGTCTTTTTCTGCAGAGATGTGACTTAGGGTAAAAACGGTGGATTTTCCAGCAGTTGCCGTGGCCACCAGGTCCGATGGACCGACCCCAAATAACTCCTCTTCCTTTATACGGCAATACACCTTTGTGCCGTTTGGAATCTGCATCACCTGACCACTGTCGTGTCCATAAACATCTTCTGGCAGATATGGACATCGCACTTACTCTTGATGCCAGAGTGCAAATATCCCTCTGTGCATCTCGCATATATAGAAATACATCCTTTAAATGCTCTATAGTCAATAAAATACTGTCCCTGTCAAGGGTATCAATATTTTTAGTCAGGGAATCCGACCAAGCCACCCCAGCTCTGCACATCCAGGCTGAGGCGATCGCTGGTCGCAGTATAACACCAGTATGTGTGTATATACTTTTTATGATATTTTTCCAGCCTCCTGTCAGCTGGCTCCTTGAGGACGGCCCTATCTATAGACGGTACCGCCACTTGTTCTGATAAGCGTGTGAGCGCCTTATCCACCCTAAGGGGTGTTTCCCAACGCGCCCTAACTTCTGGCGGGAAAGGGTATACCGCCCATATTTTCTATCGGGGGGAACCCACGCATCATCACACACTTCATTTAATTTATCTGATTCAGGAAAAACTACGGTAGTTTTTTCACATCCCACATAATACCCTCTTTTGTGGTACTTGTAGTATCAGAAATATGTAACACCTCCTTCATTGCCCTTAACGTGTGGCCCTAATAAGGAATACGTTTGTTTATTCACCGTCGACACTGGATTCAGTGTCCCTGTCTGTGTCTGTGTCGACCGACTAAAGTAAACGGGCGTTTTAAAAACCCCTGACGGTGTTTTTGAGACGTCTGGACCGGTACTAATTGTTTGTCGGCCGTCTCATGTCGTCAACCGACCTTGGCGCGTGTTGACATTATCACGTAATTCCCTAAATAAGCCATCCATTCCGGTGTCGACTCCCTAGAGAGTGACATCACCATTACAGGCAATTGCTCCGCCTCCTCACCAACATCGTCCTCATACATGTCGACACACACGTACCGACACACAGCACACACACAGGGAATGCTCTGATAGAGGACAGGACCCACTAGCCCTTTGGAGAGACAGAGGGAGAGTTTGCCAGCACACACCAAAAACGCTATAATTATATAGGGACAACCTTATATAAGTGTTTTCCCTTATAGCATCTTTTTTATATATTTCTAACGCCAAATTAGTGCCCCCCCTCTCTGTTTTAACCCTGTTTCTGTAGTGCAGTGCAGGGGAGAGCCTGGGAGCCTTCCCTCCAGCCTTTCTGTGAGGGAAAATGGCGCTGTGTGCTGAGGAGATAGGCCCCGCCCCTTTTTCGGCGGCCTCGTCTCCCGCTCTTAACGGATTCTGGCAGGGGTTAAATATCTCCATATAGCCCCCGGAGGCTATATGTGAGGTATTTTTAGCCAAAAAAGGTTTTCATTTGCCTCCCAGGGCGCCCCCCTCCCAGCGCCCTGCACCCTCAGTGACTGCCGTGTGAAGTGTGCTGAGAGGAAAATGGCGCACAGCTGCAGTGCTGTGCGCTACCTTAAGAAGACTGAGGAGTCTTCTGCCGCCGATTCTGGACCTCTTCTCGTTTCAGCATCTGCAAGGGGGCCGGCGGCGAGGCTCCGGTGACCATCCAGGCTGTACCTGTGATCGTCCCTCTGGAGCTAATGTCCAGTAGCCAAGAAGCCAATCCATCCTGCACGCAGGTGAGTTCACTTCTTCTCCCCTAAGTCCCTCGTTGCAGTGATCCTGTTGCCAGCAGGACTCACTGTAAAATAAAAAACCTAAGCTAAACTTTTCTAAGCAGCTCTTTAGGAGAGCCACCTAGATTGCACCCTTCTCGGCCGGGCACAAAAATCTAACTGAGGCTTGGAGGAGGGTCATAGGGGGAGGAGCCAGTGCACACCACCTGATCCTAAAGCTTTACTTTTTGTGCCCTGTCTCCTGCGGAGCCGCTATTCCCCATGGTCCTTTCAGGAACCCCAGCATCCACTAGGACGATAGAGAAATGGTCAAAATGTACATTACATTCTCACATCTTTCTCAGTGTACCTGTTTGTGTCCCTTGCTATGTGACGTGATCCCTGTATTAATTATATATTGTTGGAATCTCAGAATAATGTGACATTAATGTACCAAACAAAACTCAAGATCTGTTCTCTGAAAAAGAAGCAGAGCCTACATATTTCTGAGCAGAGCTACTTCTGATTGGTCATTAGATCTGGTATGTAGTCTGAGTGTATCAAAGGCATTTTTTTCAGGTACTGTATATATAAAGCAGATGACTGTACTCCACTGGCGTAGCAATAACTCCCGCAGACCCCACGGTGGCTTGGGGGCTCCAGCGCTGACTGGCTGACTGACGCTCCCTTCCACTGGGCTGGCAGTTCCGCCTACCCACCTTAACTGCACACAGGCAGCCTGATTAAGGAAAGGATTAGAGAGCGCTGCAGCCAGGATTTTGCTACCCCGCCTCCACCGTCCACCCACACATCTATTCTGCTGCGGCCTGTGGTTGTGTGTGAGTGTCAGTCTCTCACGCTATCACTCACACACACTGTCTGTCCGTGACCCCATCTGAGCGCGAGCAACAATGCAGGAAGTGGCCACTGCCCCACCTCCGCCAGCCCACCCACCTCGCCCTTTTGTCGCTGTCAGAGAATACGATAGGATTAGGAAGAAGAGGAGGCTGAGGCTGACTTCTGGTTACCTGGCAGCCCCACAGGTGTGTCAGCCTACCGGTAATCTTACCTGTGAGCCATATATTCAATATCCCCTGAGTGCAGTCTATGCAGGTTCAGCAATTTTTTTAGCATACACACATCTGAGTTTATGGACTGGTTATGTCTGATACTGCCAGTTTAAAATGTAGTTATTTTGTTAACGTAAACATTAATGTCTGTTTGTGTGTGTGTGTGTTTTTCCTTTTTTTGTTTTACCAAAATGCCATGGAGTAGGGGGGTGCCAGAAACTTTTTTGGCGGGGGAGCAAAATTTATAGTTACACCACTGCTGTACTCTGTCTCCTTTTTCCAGCTATGCAGATTTAAGTAAATCTTCAACTCTCTGCTATAGCAATACACATATATGCCAGTTCATGTTACTTCACAAGGTCAACCAGCTTTTTTTCTTAATATAAGTAAAGTATTTGAGAAACCTGTATTGTAGGAACGCACCTAGATGGCCTATATACTTCCTTTCCTATTAAACAATAGTCTTTCTGCAACAATGAAAACAGTTAGTAAAGGTGTTAAGCAATTAAGGACACATATGCAAATAAGCCACCCCCTTTCTAGAGAACATATTCCTGGGTATACCATTTACATGGCATCATTCTGTACACTGGGCACACATAGCATGCCAGAGCTAAAGGGCCCCATACACTTATACGACATGATGGTCCGTCATGTCGTATAAGATTTCGTCCAACCTCCCGGCAGCCTCCCCGCTGGTAAGATAGTATTAGATATATCGTATGCAGGTTTTTTTGCATACAATGTATCTTTTACTATCCTATCTATTTACTGCGGGATCCGACATATCACGAGTGCAGCACTCGTGATATGTCGGATCTAGAGGGATCCGATCCGATGCCCACGGGAACGCACATCGGATCGGATCGGGGGAAAAGCACCCCGAATGCCCGAATTGGGCTTAAATCGGGCATAATCGGCCTAGTGTATGGGGCCCTTAACACAGGAGAAAGTGGTGAGATATGGTATGAAGATTCTTCATTTATAATTGCAGTCCATCATTACATAATATATGTTCCTGTTCATCATTGCACATGCTATAGAAGTAATATCAAGGACATACTGTATTTAAAAATAAATAGAAGTCAGTGTTCCAAAAGTGGAGTGGCTTATTAACAACTTGTAGTGCTACAACCTGGCATTTTATCACTGGTTTCATCTAAGTATGGCAGACATCACATTTACCACATTTTTATTAGTCTATTTTCTTGGAAAGTAAGCCAGTACACAGTATACATGTATCCCCCTTACTTGGTGTATTGAGGAGCCTGGATTTGTAGCAGGAGAACTCTATTCTCTGCTCGCAGTATTCGGATCCATTAGCCAGCGAGGACACTTCACCCCACGACGCGTTCCAGTAATGTAACTCTCCCAGGTACGGCTGATCAGGGCTGGAACCAACAACTTTGCTGCGATAATACCGGTCATGCTGCACAATAGTCCAAGCTCTTTCCTCTAATCAGGTGACAAATATATTATTTCCTTTTTTTAAGTTATACTGTATTTTCACTTTAACATAATATAATGCTGGGCAAATAGAGAGAACATCTAGATATAACCTTCATTCTCGCATCTGACAAAACACTTGTAGTACTCCACAATTAAGTAACAGCCATATGACTCTGCAGTAATTATAGTTTGCTTGAAACTTCTCATTTACAAGAAAAACAAAAGCCCTTAATAGTAATTAGACATTTTCTGACTGTGATTATCATTGTACAGTATATGTTACACTTACTGATTTGATGTAAAGAAAATATGATTGAGAGTAGCAACAGCCATAGAAGGAGACATAAATGTATCTGAGCCTGGCCAGATCTAGGCATGGAGGAAGGAGGAGTGTACCAAACATAGGTAGGGGTCTATGGAGAGAGATAATGTAGATGGAGATAAAGTACCAACAAACCAGCTCCGGTCATTTTTCAAACACAGCCTGTAGCAGTTAGGAGCTGATTGGCTGGTACTCTATCTCAGCCCACTTTATCTTTCTCCAAGGCTTAGTGCATCTCCCCCTCAGCGAGGTGCCACTGTATACACAAACGGTAAATAGAAATAAATAGATAAATATAGGTAAATACACCCTGTAATGCTATGAGGGAAGAAGGGGAAACATTTCCTGGCTAGCCCTTTTCTGCCTAGTAACTGTTAGGATATGGTGCGCTCTGTACCTGTCTCCGTCTGTGTATCAGTCTATTGGAGCATCACCTAGTGTTAGACCTCTAGTGCCAGGAGTCACTCAGAGGCGGAGTCATATAATATCGTTCCTGTTACTCCATCTCAGAGAGAGTGAGGAGAGTGTAACAGAGTCCTAGTGTACAAGTCTGCAGAGCTGAGACCGGGAGCAAATCTCAGCTACAGAGACTCACAGTGTTCCAGTGCATGAATCCCAGCTCCGGAACTGACGCTGAGCCAGGCACTGCATAATCTTCTCTACAGCGGGAGTCAGACTGCACGGCTGTGCAGTCCTCCACACTTCACCACCACAGACATCTCCTGATAAGTACCTCTACCTAATGCTGTTACCTTGTGTGATATATGAGCTCCTGATTACCGCTATCAGTGTTACATCTGAGTTACCTGTGTACACTAAATAAACCTGCATTACTGTTTAAGTCACTAAGTGTGTGGTCTGACGTCACTGCACCAGGGAATCCAATATACTCTGCCAACACTAACTGGGCAATGAGTCCCTGAACTGTTGCTACAGTATGTTAGATGGTGTATGATAGAGTACACGAAGTGTAACATAAGTGGAATAACTGTAACTACTGTATGTAGATATTTTAGGACTGAGGCACTGTTTTCTAACTGAACTACAATTCCCAGCATGTCTGGATTGCATTGGTGAGATAACAGTACCAGAAATGTCACAGTAGACAGTAAATGGCTTTAAGGGGCCACTGCCGTCAGGATCCACGGTGTGGTTTCCGGAGTATTTCCCACTGATCCTGTAGGCATCACAGTTCTCCTTGTACAGAGCTTAAAAGAAAAATTAATTAAGCGTTAGATGAGCAGAAAAACAAACACATTACATTTCTCAATAAAAAGTAACTGATTGGTACATCTAGTCTCCCCATGTCAGTGCATAGACAATGAGGGTTACCAGCACATAACCTGGGAACACAGTGGACACTAATACAGCAAAGAAGCGCTCAACCGAGTCTGACTTCTTAGGGGGAGATTTATCAATTCTTGGAGAGAGATAAAGCGGAGAAGGTGCTCATTGCAACCAATCAGCTTATTTCATTTTTCATACACACAACCTGTAAAATGAAAGTTAAAATCGGATTGGTTGGTATGAGCAACTTCTTCACTTTATCTCTCTCCAAGATTTGATCACTCTATCCCGTTACTTCTGTCTGGGACAAAACTTCCAGTTATACCTCTAGTGAAATGATAGGCTACATTCCAATGTATACTAGTTACTCCTACAAAAGACTGACTCTGCTATAGTATACATGTGTAAGCAATACATGGATTTTAATTTCAGTCATTTGGAGAATAAATATAAGAATGAACATAAACTGTCTAATTAGTAATACTATTCTTAGGTTGGGACAGTTGGAAACTGAGTTTTATAGTATCCTGTCTTTGAATTACAATGGACACTCACATTTGTGGCAGGTTTCACCCTTGTAGCCGGTCATGTCACAGTAGCAGAAGAAGTCGTCCCAGGACTGGTAGCAGCGGCCTCCATGTTCACAAGGATTCGGTCTGCATCTGTAATCCAGAGAGATGGTAAGAACACAACAATTTAAATCCTTAGACAAAAGACATCCTATCGCTAGGTGATCTCTCTAACAGTCTCTATAAATTAATCTGTTGATTAATCTACAAATAAACAGCCCTTTAAAAAATAAAGTAAAATCTAGAAAACATAATTTTCCATAAGTGAATTATCTTGAATATTAGTTGCTAAATATATATTCTCAATACAGATAATAGTCTCTTTAATAGATTTCTATAATAAATACATCTTCAGTAACATAAAAATAACAGGATCAATGTTATTTCCATGCACATGGGTGGTTATTCAGAATTGTTAGCTAACCAAAAATGTTAACAATAGGGCAAAACTATGTTGCTCTGCAAGTGGGGCAGATGTAACATGTGCAGATAGAGTTAGATTTGGGTGGGTTATTTTGTTTCTGTGCAGGGTAAATACTGGCTGCTTTATTTTTACACTGCAATTTAGATTTCAGTTTGAACAAAACCCACCCAAATCTAACTCTCTCTACACGTTACATCTGCCCCACCTGCAGTGCAGCATGGTTTTGTCCAATTGCTTACTATTTTGTTTTGCCAACAACTCTGAATAACCCCCATACTCCATTTTTCATAGAAAAACACACAAATATTTTGTGTGTAGATAAATAAGTTGAAAGGATTGGACTGCCCCAATTGTCTCATACTTTTCTTGTGTTTTGCAATATTAGGGAATTAGCTGTCCCTTCATTTTGGATCTGCAGAAATTGATTAATGCTCTTTGCTGACAACACTGATGTTTAGTAGTATGCCCCATGTGTATTTTTTTCATAATCAGTTGTAGATACAGTAAATAATTACCTGTCCGCAATAGCGCAAACATTGAACATAACTTCCGAGAACCTTCCAAGCCATCCCAGCTGCATACGATGGAAGTCCACAGGCAGGCCATCCACAGTTATCAGCTGCATGCACCCATGGAATGCCGTCTGGTTTGAAAAGCAGGCAGAACCTGCAGCTGGCTTTGGGCAACCTGTGTGATAAAAAAAAGATGGTGATCTAGGCATGCCTACCCTTCTACAGTAAGACCACTGGATGTATGGACTGGACAGATGACAATCCAATGCAGATATCTAATAATATGAGTTCAAAAATGAGTTCACAAATACTGTACATTTAGAAAGCCTTGAATATACCACTCAAACTTAAGTTGTTAAAGAGAATATTGAATAGTATTGCACTCACAATTTGTGAAAGACACACCATTTAAAGATTACTGCCAACAAAATATTAGCTCAAGCTGCCCACACAGCTATTTGCATGTTCAGCTTAGTAATATATTAGAACAAATTGGCTTCAAATTGCTCAGTTTTTCTGCTTGTGAGCTGAAACCACTGGTAATTCAGATGCCATTATTAAGTAAGATAAAAACGTGATTAATTAATTAACAGTATGCATTGTCATCAGATGACTGCATTAACTGTCCTTTGAGATCCTGGGGTCTATTCATGAAGCAGTGAAAAGAGTGGAGAAGTGAGCCTGTGGAGAAGTTGCCCATGGTAACCAATCAGCTGCTCCGTATAATTGTATAGTATGCAAATTATAAATGTTACTTCAATGCTGATTAGTTTCCATGGGCAACTTCTCCACTGGCTCACTTCTCCACACTTTTCACTGCTTCATGAATAGACCCCCTGTCTCTTGACCTGAGCGCTTAGCAACCAGAGCAATACAGTTTGGTCACTGGTTCTGCCACCATGTGTGGGAAACTTTTACGCATCGAGAGAGAGAGAGAGAGAGAGAGAGAGAGAGAGAGAGAGAGATGGTTATCAATGATTGTGCCTTTATTTGTTATTAACATTTTTCCTTGTTTCTCACAAAATGAAAAGCAAGAACAGATACTTTTGTAGTCTGTCCTACAGGTGCCCTGGTTATTGGGAAGGGAACAACATCCCAGTACTTGGAGCACAACTTACCCTGTCTTTAGATTTGTAGCTTTTGCAGAATTACTGCTCCAAGCAATGGTCAAACTTAATGAATAGTCACTTTATTATACACTAGGTAAGTGGTTCTCAAACTGTGTGCCTAGGTGCCCTGGGGAGCCCCGAGGAACTTGCAGGGGTGCCTTGGATTGGTTGTCCAGGACCAATTTACATTATTTATGGTCAAAGTAATAGGCAAAACCAGTGCTGGTGGCTGTTAATCATAAAATATGTGGACAAACAGAATCAAATCCCGTCCCTCAAAATACAATTGGACCTACAGTTCACATATAAACACAATTTACTTAATTTAATAATTATTTAAACATTTCTGAATAAGAGACTTTTGGCCTAGGGGTGCCATAAAAAATATTCTGATACTCTAGGGCGCTGTGACTCAAAAATGTTTGGGAACTATTACACTAGGGGAATCTATTGTAAAGGAACAAAGGAATTCTAATTACATCTCCTGTAACTAGGTATGGTATTCCTATATTGCTACCATGTGAAGACTTATATCTAACATATATACAGTATGTATTTATATCTATGTGAATTCAATTAGGTATATGATGGAATGGCACTAAATGACTGAAGGAGGGGCTGTGGATGGAAATGAGTTTGGATATGTAGGATGGAGAGGAGAGTGAAAGAGTTTTAAAGGTTAAGATGAGAAGTTTAAACTGTATCCTGTAGGAGACAGATCAGCAATAATGTGATTGGTAGAGGGGAGGCAGGGATAGAGAGGTGTGATAAATGTCAATCCACTGGAAATTAAATCTATGAAAAAAAATGAGTCATGGGTTAATTCTTGGAGGCTCTCCTAACCAAGGAAGCCAAACTCCCATTGTTCTGAAAAAAAGGAGTATACAGAGTTCCAGTAGCCTTAGCAGCAGGGCACCTTTTGTATCTGGGCTGTGGAAAGGGTCTTCTCATAATCGGCCCCTTTTTAAAGGTAAACCCAATCCTAGCAGTATGTTAATCTGGCCCCAATACCAAGGGGCAGTTAATCAAGTACCAGCCAAAGGAAAGACATGACAGCATGGTTGGGGCTGTACGGATGGCGTAATGGTTAGCATTACCGCCTCACAGCACTGAGGTCATGGGTCCGATTACCACCATGGCTCTACCTGTGCGGAGTTTGTATATTCTCCCCATACTTGCGTGGGTTTCCTCTGGGTACTCCGGTTTCCTCCCACAGTCTAAAAATATACTGGTGGATCCCAACACAAATTAACCCTAGTATGAATGTGTGCTAGTGTACATGTGGTAGGGCATAGGTGCCAATTCCCTGGGTGCTCCCGGGCCCAAGCACCCATGGACAATCAGGAGCACCCACGGAACCAGCCATTGCCCCAGTTACCGGCCACTAGCCGCCGCAGTCCCCGCAGTGAATTTAGACGCTCTGGGGGCTGTGGAAGTGCTTCCGTACAGTGTAGTGTAAAAAAAACCACACAAAAATGGCCACCGCCAAGGAGGAGACAGACGCTAGAGGTCACATTTGATCTCTAGTGCCTGTCTCCCCGGCGGCGGGCATTTTAAATGGACTTTTTACACTACACTGTACGGAAACGCTTCAGCAGCCCCCAGCGCATCTAAGTCCACTGCAGGGGCTAGCAGCAGCAGCAGCTACCATCAGTAACAGTGAGTAGTGTCACTCACTGTGTACAACGCTGCCCGCAACCCCCGCTGCCCGCAGAAACAGTGGCTCTCCTTCTCTCCCGCTCTCTCTCCCCCCCCTCCTCTCATTCCCTCCCTCTCTCTCTCTCATTGGGTCGCAGCCATACATGGACTGATCTATACCACCATTCATTATCATTTTATTTTCCCCTGTAAAGAACGTGTAATATTTATATCTATCCTATATATGTATTGATATATTGTGTGTTGTGTAAGGGGCATTAGGGCGTGTTGCATAATGTGTAATGGGCATTACGGTGTGTTGCATAATGTGTAATGGGCATTATGGTGTGTTGCATAATGTGTAATGGGCATTAGTCACTGTCGCGGCCGCCCGTTCATTCCCGCGCCCGCCAAGCACCCACCAGCAAAAACATAAATCGGCACCTGTGTGGTAGGGAATATAGATTGCAAGCTCCACTGGGGCAGGGACCGATGTGAATGAGCAAATAGTCTCTGTAAAGCGCTGCGGAATATGTGTGCATTATATAAATAACTGGTAATAAATAAATAAACTATTCCCTTTCAAAAAGAAGTAATCAGAGAGGGCGGTGGCTGACCCTAATGAGGAGTGCTGGGGAGTGCAGTGTTGTTGTCTACCAGCAGTAGTATCCTATATAATAAAAGGCTATTGCTCCTCTGCACCTATGTTATGTGCGCTGGCAGCCACTAAAGCCGTCACAGGGACCAAATGACTCCTTTGTGTGCTGAAAGTGAAAGTGATAATGCATGGAGATGTTACAGCCTACTACTAATTAATTAAAAATAGTACTGATCTGACTGTTTCACACTTGCTGCATATGGACAGCGGGTGTTGGGGACAGAGAGAGTAGGGGTAGGTGTAGGTTTCTGGTGTGGCAGTTGCCATGTATCACAATCTATATAAAAAGCTAATGCTACTCCTCTGGAGGGTGCCTGACAGGGCTCCCTTAGGAACACATACATACACCCTATGTACACTGCATCCCCCACCATATACTGCCCTTATATACAGTATACTGCACCCCCAGCCTCTTCCAAATTCTGCACCCCCATTATATACTACTCCTATATACACACTGCATCCCCATACCTCTCTATATAGTTCCCTCTATATACAGGGCACCCCCCACCTCCCGTTATATACCGCATACTCTACACCATCTTCTCCATGTACTATGCAGCTACCTCAGGTTCAGAGCCGGTCTTAGGCATAGGCAAACTAGGCAAATGCCTAGGGCATTTGGTATGCTTAGGGGCACCAGTAGCTTCTGCTGATTAAAATGATATGTGGCATGCCTATATTCTGTGTGTGACTGCGGCTGTATCTTCATATGAAATGCTGCGTTTCAGTGTATTCCTGGAAATCACTGTAATGTAGCATTTCATATGCAGATACAGCCGCAGTTGCACACAGAATATACTTCTAGGCATGCAGCATATAATTTTAATCAGCAGAAGCTGTTTGTGCGTCATACCCACATAGTAATGCAAATAAGATGCATTTTCATAAACAAAAGGCGCCCGACGTTAGCAGAGCTGCCAGCTGACTCATGCCAGGCATTTCCTGCAGAACTAGCTGCGGTGCTAGGGGGCACCAGCCAAAATCTTGCCTAGGGCATCATATTGGTTAGGGCCGGCTCTGCTCAGGTTACATGCCATCCTGGGACTCTGCAACAAGTAGCAGCAGTAACCAGGAAATGGATGCAGGAGCCACCAGACGGTTCATAGCGCTCAGAGCAGAGGCATCGGGGACACGTGTCACTACTTACCGGCAGAGGGAGAAGGTAAATCATAAAACCAGAAAGTGAAAGGAAGTCACAAGGTGCGCTCACTAGCAGCAAGAGAAACCCGCAATTTATCACAGAAGGATCCTCCCAACCCCCACCAGATCAAATTTCCACATACAAAAGTGACAGTGCAGATAACCCGCGCTTCAGGGTGTATATATATTTGAACAGGTCACCATTTTCTTTTTTCTGCAGCTTTTAGCATAAATGCATTCCTCATGTGTATATACGGGAAAAATGGAAAGAAATATCTGGCAGGAAGGGGTGAAACCCTGTGTGGGGTGAGCAATGCAGTGACCGGGATGAGGAGGGGTTGGTGCTGGGGCTGGAGATGACGCGGGTGAGAAGGAGGCAGATAACTGGCTTATCTGCTTTATGTATAGCCAGTGTGTGTGTAGCCAGATAAAATGCTACACACACACACACACACACACACACACACACACACACACACACACACACACACACACACACACAGTACCTGCTCAGCATGACAAAGCCCCAGCTCCCAGCAGCAGGACTTCCAAAAACCTGGCAGCTCCTGTATGAATAACGACTGCCCCCCTATAATCCGGCTCTGGAGTCCATCATTTTGATGGGCTTTATACTAGTTTTACAGAATTCTGCAGTGAGAAGTCCAGGTGTTGGAGCTGAAGGATTCAGCTGGACTAAGAAGATCAGTCATGCTTCTGCAGAACATTGCACCTCAGAGCCTTGTATCTCGGGCTCCTCCCAAGCAAACTACAGTACCTGTTCTGTAATATACTGTCACACTTAACATATGATAAAAGTAGTTTTGCATCTTCCCTTTTGTCTTGGCTTTGTGATGCTAAATCTTAAGGTTCCACAGTTTACCTAGTGAGCCCTGATTCTGACCCACAAGCCAAAACTTATTTAATGAAAATATTACAACACAAACATATTCACATTAATGTTGCTTACACAAATTATGTTGTGAATAATATATTCCAAAGAACGTATTTAGACTCTTCGCATTATGCACTTACAAGAATTTAAATAGTTTTATATTGTAGATTAAATGAAGATGTCACAGTCTTCATGCAACAGCAATCCATGTTAAATTATGCGTACCTTAAGTACAATGAATAACTTGTGAAATGTATCAATTGTGACTCATGTGTGAAATGCTAAATTATTCACTCTTACGTAATTTTGCCCAGTGCGAATGTGGTTTTCTGTAAATTAAATGCATCTGCAAAATCTGGGTTTCTCGTATCTGAAACATGAAAGTGAAGGGCACTGTTTAATCTGCCCCTACTTTACACAATATTTCCCTTCTCATCACAAGCAGTATATAAGATAGCTCAGCTTGTCAGTAATGCTTGCTGTGACACCACCAGTCATGCTTTGTGTACACAGATAATAGGATTTTGGGATTTACAGTACCATTATACAGTATGTATTCCTCTGAGTAAATTTGTGGGACGCTGCTAACCTTGTGGAGTAGATGGTGCTGGTGCAAGAATAGGAATTCATGTACAACTAATAGCTTGTTTACAGTCCGTCTTCTCACCTCTACAGCCCTCCACCAATCAGAGGTCAGTTTAAAGTCCAGTCGAATAACAAAGTCCAATCAAGTAGATCTGCAGCCTGGCATAACTATTCAACTGGTGTCCACAATGCACTGCTCAGGAGGTGTTCACCAATTTGGTAAAGTGGGTCATAATGTTATCAGTAACCAGACTTTTCTCAGAGATTACAGTAGATTGTAACTGTAATTCATCTTGACACCCCCTGCTCAGGTCTCAAGCATGCTGTTAAAGCCAGTCAAGCTAAGTCTTGCTGGTAAAATGGACCCCGATTTAAAAGGTCCTCTCTTGGAGGCAGCCTCCAAAATGGTTCTGCTTAAAATGTTGGTATATGATCTTTTTGGATACTCCAGTGATACAGTACCTGTATTACTTGGACACCATTTTCCTGTCCAAGAGGTATAAGTAATAAGGTTCAAGTTCCATAAACCAGCGAGTTCTCAGCAATTACGAATGAAGATTTAAAGTGGAAATAATTGAAAAGGCGAAACCAGGTTGGATTTATTATTGCCACTTCCAAGCAACAGCCTTAATTGCTGAAATTGCACTGGTTCATGGAACTCATACTCTAGTACATATCGCCCAGGGAGGGAAAAGGTACACTAGTTGGTATTTCCGTGAGACCATCCAAACAATAGCTTCAATCAGTACTGAACTACTTTATTGTTCAGCTAAGAGGCCATGTTAACTTCCAGTTGACCCCACCTGCCCACAATATGGTCCAAGACCACTGCATCATGATATCACTCACCATAATTAATGGCAAGTGAGCTTTCCAATTTATCAGTGATGCCCACCAAGGATGAGGTGCCAATACTGGGGAAAAGCACCTCCCCCCTGATGGCCCTGGTATTTGTAGAGCTTTCCCTGCCATGTCTGGTCCAACTGCAGGGCTCACCTCTGTGCTGGCCTCAACCTGACCAGTGTCCTTGCTACAATAGGTCCTATACTGTCACAAATACAGGACACGGCAGCTGGGGTCGACTGCTGCAAGCTAGAGATACCCTCCTCATGGAGAAACTTGCAAGTTACATATAAAAAAAAAACAAATAATAAAATAAAATGTAAATAAAAACGTACACGTTGTCTGCAACAGAAGAAATTCTGCCCTATTCCTATGTGCACTCAAAAACTGATAGACTGCAAAAAGGATTTAGTTTTACATGACCGCTTCCTCCTGCAGCAGTGCCCTCTAGACTGCATGGTTTCCTGTGCCCCCCCCCACGGTTCACACCATCCTGCTAGATAGACAAATTCTATCTTCGCCTGTTTACAATGTTTCACTAACTGCATAAGATGGGACAGTATAGTCACTGACTTAGTTAAAATTATCGCTCCTGGATAGGCTGATGGATAGATGGGTGGGTGGATGAATGTTGCATCTATCTGTCAGTGCCTCAAGTTTCTGATGTTGAAACATACACTACAATTAATATTGTAACTTTTATACCTCCAAAGTAATAAGTGTCTCCTGTACGAAGCTGGAACAGATAGTTAATTTTGAACTGTGCGCCTTCATCCTCATCAATAATCACCAGAGCAGAGTTTTCTCTGGCCACCAGGGAGACAGAGTGCCAGAAGCCATCATTCAGCCGATATCCTATGGAAAGAGGAATAAAACCATGTATCCACTAACATGTATAATTACTCAAACAACATATATTTGCGACTAGGGGCTTCTTCCTAACTAAGGACCTTATTCAGTAATGATTGTAAAATTTGCAATTCGCAATCTGGCCGAGTATGGGTGAGCAAAAATAGTGACAAAAATTGCATACAGATTGTGATCGCAATGCTGCCGCTGTGTGGCTGACAGGAAGCCGGCATTTATGGGCTGAAACCTGCCGCTTTCTGGGTGTGTCTGAAAAAACACGGGTGTGCCCAAGCGTTTTTAAGGAGGGCCTCTGACGTCAGCGATGACCACTAACAGCCTCTTGTGTGGGGCAAGAATTGTGGATGACTTTGCCTGGAGCAGATAGGAAAAATCTTCGCTGTTCCGGTAATTGCGTATGGTTTTGCGATCAGCCCGCATATTGCAGTGCATTCGCAATTTCTGCAATGGCCGCTTTTTCTCTATTTATGGGTAGCAACTATTTGATCGCAGCAACTGCTTTTTAGCAGAAATTGCAATCCTTACTGAATAAGGTCCTATGGTTCTACTACTACTTACCAACAATTCTGCTGGCCCAGGTCTATGAGCATGTCCCTGATCAAAGAGATTCTCATAGTAATATGAGACTGAACATCTTTGTGATAAGAGAGACGCTCAGTGTCGGACTGGGCCATGAAGGGCCCACAGGTGGGATGCAGTGGTAGGGGACCAGCATGTTTAGGGGTGTGGCCAGGGGGCCCTTTGATAAAAATATATAGTAAATACTGCTAGTGTATGCAAATGTACCAGATTAATAACAGCAATGCACTATAGAAAATACACCACAGTCCTGTGCAGTATAATGTAACATATGTATAATGTATCATTCTAATAGGCAGTCTGGAACCCATGGCTGGACTGCTCATCTTGCACTTCTGGCAAATACCAGAAGGGCCGAAGGTCTGGTGAGCTGGTCAGGTTCTGGGTGGAAGAGGATGCCCCAAGCCATCCCACTCAAGACAGTTAAGAGGAGAATGGCGGGACATTGTGCAAGGATGAGGGGATCTCTGTGGAAAAGGGAGTTGCCTCTTCATAATTTATATTAAAATCACTTAGTGAGCAAATATACCCTCACATAGGTTTAGGGATAAGTGACAAACAAATTAAACAAACTAAAGGGAGCACCGTATAATCATCACTATGACAGAAGTGTGCCATATGCAAGGTAAGTGGTACACTAGGCACCTTACTGCATTATATTATGGTTGTAAAATAACTTATTTTGGTATTAGCTAGTGGATGATGTGTTGTCAAAGGTGCAGCCTATATCTATCATGGAGATCAACAGCAGAAATAAAGTTGATTAAAGTAAAATGTTAGACTTGGATCAGGAAACAGGAATAATCCATTTCGGAGCCTTTTTCATGCTATATGGGCTCTTGTTTCCCCATTATGGAATTCTGTAATACTTAATCCTCTTAATGGTTTACTCAACTAGTCAGGACCCATCATGCATTGAGACAATATCGATTACTACTCACCAGCTGCAAACACCAGCTTTTTTTTGTGTGGTTGGGAGATGGTCACATTGATCTGACCCTCGCTTAGAGCCATTTCCAGTGATCCCAAAGAACCAGCAAACTTGGTGAAAAGCAGAAGGCCAATGGTGTCCCAGGTCCGGAATTTAAAGCTCACCATCATCTTTATATTGGCAGGGACCCCGGGCACCATCAGGTAGTTGTTAATTCCAGAAAATGTGACAGGAACATAAGGCATTTCCACACAAGAGAACCGCACCTTACCCTGTTGTAAAACACAAAAAAGTGAGAGGTCACTAAAAGGTGTAGAAATAAGTTAAACACAGGGGCTGTAGAGAGGGCCCTGATACAGCATGGGGCGTGGCCTCAATAGGGCGTGTGTCCACTCCCCTAAAAATAAAATACATATACAAAAAACTAACGAAGGGCCCAGCATGCTCCGCAGCAGGAGTGCCGTTCATATCGGGGGGAAGCATCTTACCTTGTTTGATCTGGGATGCAGGTCCCTCCTCCATGGCCAGCACCATCTTCCCAGTAATATTAGCATAATGGCGTAATGTGTAAAAGGGGACCCTACCTGGTGTAATGTGTAAAAGGGAACTCTACCTGGCATAATGTGTAAAAGGAAACTCTACCTGGAGTAATGTGTGCAAGGGCTCTACCTGGGAGTGATGTGTAAAAGGGATCTCTACCAAGCGAAAAGGGGGCTCTACCTGGAGTAATGTGTAAAAAAGGGATGTACCTGGCGTAATGTGTAAAAGGGGACGCTACCTGATGTAATGTGTAAAAAAAAGGTCTACCTGGAGTAATATGTGCAAGGGGCTCTACCTGGAGTAATGTGTAAAAGGGGTCTCTACCATGCAAAATGTGTAAAAGGGGGCTCTACCTGGTGTAATGTGTAAAAGGGAACTCTACCTGGTGTAATGTATAAAAGGGGACTCTACCTGGAGTAATGTGTAAAAGTGGACTCTACCTGGCATAATGTGTAAAAGGGGACTCTACCTGGTGTAATGTGTAAAAGGGGACTCTACCTTGAGTAATGTGTAAAAGGGGGCTCTCCAGGTGTACTGTGTGTACGGGACTCTAACTGACAATGTGTAAAAGGGAGCTCTACCTGGAATAATGTGTGACAAGGGCTCTACCTGAAGTAATGCGTAAAAAGGGGGCTCTACATGGAGTAATTTTTAAAAGGGGCTCTACCTGGCATAATGTGTAAAAGGGGGCTCTAACTGGCATATTGTGCAAAAGGGGGCTCTGCCTGGAGTAATGTGTTAAAGGGGCTCTACCTTGCGTAATGTATATAAGGAGCTATACCTGGTGTAATGTGTATAAGTGGCACTTCCGTGTGGCATCATTTCAATAAAATCTGAATTGGTATTATTTTGTGACCATGTCCCTTCCCCATGAAGTCATGGATCTGTACAACTTGCACCTTGTAATGACACTCACATTACAAGATGTGAGTTTAACCACTGAAAAAACTTAAAGCAAAAAATTCACAGGCTATAACATTTGTGAGTTGCAGGACAAATATTGCACCTTCAAAATGTGTGAGAAGGTGTGAGTTTGGTCCTGCAAAAAACTTGCACCCTATTTACTAAATGTAGTCTGAAGCATGGTGGTGACGCCATCATACTTCGGGGCTGCTTCTCTTCATGTGGGAGTTGGCTTTTGGTCGGTATAGAAGGTATAATAAATAGCTCCAAATATCAAGATATTGTGGCATGAAATCTGCTCTCAGAAAGTTGAAGATGAAGAGGAATTTAACTTTCCAAAATATGCATCCAAGTACACATCTTAGACAACCAAGCAATGGCTTCAGATTAGGAAAATCAAAGTCTTAGAATGGGCCAGCCCAAACACAGATGTCAATCCCGTTGAAATTTCTCTTAAAAAACAAAAACAAAAAGGCTGACATGAGAGATGCCTTGATATTTTTGTATCTTGAACTTTTTTGAAGGAAAGACTGAGATAGTATAAGAAAGTCCAGGTATGCAAAGGAATAGATTCTTTAAAAAAACCTCACTGTTACAATAAAATAAAAATGTGCTTCCACAAAGGATTAATATGGCTGTGCATCCAGGCTATGAAAGGTTTTTATTTTAATTCCTTTATCCTAATAATTCTCTATTTAATTTATACTTGAGTTTAGTTTGTTTCAAGGTCATGTTAAACCCATTAGAAGACAAAGGATAGAGATTTTTATTTTGCGTTAATCACTTAAAAACCTTGACAACCTGTTGCAGTACCTGTCGGTATCATAGAGATATATAATGCAACATCAGATATTTTCACTGCTATTTTATTAGAGGGCATAGTGAACATCAGAATTAGACTACATTCACCTTTAGTAATTTAACAACAATACACATAGAGAATAAGAATATAATTCTAAATAAATATATATATAAATATATATATATATATATATATATATATATATATATATAATTCCCAACTGTCATGTGTGCTCTTCACCATGCAACCAACATGCAACCATATATCATTCACAGGGTTCTTATTGAACATACTAAACATGATACAGATTACACAGGACAGACCTGAGTTAACATAATGATTATCTAATATGAATGATATGTGGTCAAGCGATGTGTGGTCAAGCGCACACATGAGGTTTGAGATGAAAAGCTACATTATTATATGCATTTCAGTAGTGAATTAGATTATAGATCCTGTGCACAGAAGCACATTAATATTTAATATTACATGGATAAGTTACTAAGCCTTAGACGGAGATAAAGTACCAGCCAATCAGCTCCTAACTGACATTTTTCAAATCCAGCCTGAGACATGGCAGTTAGGAGCTGATTGGTTGGTACTTTATTTCCATCCACTTTATCTCCTCTCAAGGATTAGTAAACAGACCCCTATGACTGTACTTTCCAGTAAGAAATACAGCTAGGGTGTGATACAGAGTTGAACGCAGTGTCGTTGTGAAAAGGACATAAGGAAAGAGTCAAACCACGCAGGCGTTCTGATTTTATTTGCAGATTAAACGTGGATGCATGGGAGCAGAAATGTAAGAGGCATTCCTGGTTGGTTGGTTGGTTGGTTGGTTGGTTGGTTGGTGAGTGAGAGGTAACAGGGCCGTCTACAAAGATGCACAGAGATGTTGTACCTTATAGGAGTGACGCTGTCACTGAAAGCAGTTGTTTACAAAGATGCACAGATTGTCCCCTCTTCCCAGCCAGATATCTTGGGTTCTGTCTGACTCAGAGTTTTTCTGAGGATATACGCAAAAAGCTAGGACTCTTCCCTTTTGGTGGACACTAGCAGCTTGTCCAGAACCAGAGAGATCAGCCTTCCGGCAGCTGGCGCCTGCTCCAGCTCCACACGCCAGATATGACGTTTTCTTTGTTCATTATGTTGGCAGAGTGTATTGGAATTGCCTGGTGGAGTGACGTCAGTCCACACACTTACTGACTTAAACAGTAATGCAGGTTTATTCAGTGAACACAGGTGTTTCAGATGTAATACTGATATAGGTAATTGGGGACCCTTATATCATACAAGGTAACAGCAGTGCTAGCGGTACTTATCAGGAGTTGCCTCCGGTGGTAAGGGACAGAGAACTGCACAGCTGTGCAGTCTGACTCCCACTGTAGAGAAGATGCGGCACATGGCTCAGCACCAGCTCCGGAGCCGTGATACATGCAGTGGAAACGCTGTGAGTCTCTGTAGCTGAGATCCACTCCCAGTCTCAGCTCTGCACGCTTGCACACACCAGGACTCAGTCTCTCCCACTCTAAAATGGAGGAGCAGGGATTACATCACATATCTCCGCCTCCGTGTGAGTAGGGGATTAACACTATGGGATGCGCCCATAGATTGCTGTGTAGAAGGAGACAGGCACAGAGCACACCATATCCTAACACATTAGTGGATTGCTCTGGCTCCTACACTCTGATACCCAAGTCCCCAGTACCTCCTGAAAGAAAGGACTCTATAGTTTTTTATCCCATTGAAAGCTAAGAAGTCTTGGAAGTCATGTACCGGGGCCCCTTCATTCAGCCCAATGCCCCCTTCTACAGTTTAGTGTTCTCCCTCCCACCATCTGTCCATGGGACATCAAAGCTGCTGCTGATAACACCCCCCCACCTCCACCCCAACCTCTGGAGGATAGGTAGAGGTTTCAGTGCATTGCTTTGCCCAGGGGCCTACACTGCTATTAAGACGACCCTGGGTAGTGCATTGATTGTATTGACAACTTTGAATTGTGAGATTCTGACCTTAGGCTGGCTTAGGACCCTTTTAGTTGCATACATCAACATTCGTCTTTAACCACTTGCCTGGCATGGTTGCATCAGATGCGACCACACCAACAAGTGCTTTATCTGACTTGGTCGCACAGGATGCGACCAGTCTGGTAAACAGTATTAGCAGCGGCAGGGAAGGGAAACTTCTCTGCGCTGCTGCTTTCAGGGGTACCGGAAGGTACATCTGCCTCCCTGCACCCTCCCCTCAGTGTTGCTGTGCTGCTGATCATTACTGATCGGTCAGCATGGCAGGACCCTCCACCCAGCGGCTGCAGACAATGACAGCCGCTGGCAAAGTGTAAATCCACTCCTCCCAATCCCCCCCCCCCGTGTACCGGGCAGCTGTCTTGGGATGGCCGCGTTGTTACCGATGTTCCGATGTTGATGATCTTCCCAGCCGATGTTCCGATGTTTGGGGGGGGATTCCCTTTTTTTTTTTTTTTTACTAAAATAATTTTGGATAAGGTTCATAATTCTTGGATAAAGCTTCTGTGAAAGGAGCGAAACGCGTCAGAAGTGCGGATTTTGGACCCTTACATTGCCTTTGAACCCATCTGTATTGCTGTTCATCACCATTAACATCAGCCCGACACCTATTGAGAGGAGAGAGACCGGGACCTGGGTGCTTGCAAGCAGCACTGGAACGGTGCGGTCTCGTTGTTCCCTGTGGCTGGACATCCTCGCCATCAGCGGGCGTCATTGCAGGCGCTGGATCCCCTGAAACCGGGACTGCTGTACTTACCATTGGGGCTTCATCTTGCGTTACACGATATTGACGGAAACCACACGTAAGGCTCCGTATAGGAGCATATCTTCATGCCATTATTCTGTCTATGCTGATGGGCAATTTAATAAGGAACATTGCTTTTACATAAGAAACATCTAAGGAACTTATATTTCTACATGGGTTCTAGAAGCAAATTGTTGCGCATTATAACAAGTGTGTTATGCGGACTGAAATATAGTTACTAATTTGTCCGTTTGAGAACTGTGCACAGGTTAGCTTGGCTCCACCTCCTTGAGTTATTTTTAATAGTATTGTGATAATACTGATTATAATATTGTTCTTATATTGTTAAGATATCTTAGACCGGTCTAGTCTTTTGTGTATTAAAACTCATGAATTATAAGAAAATTTGCAGTTTGTTTATTTGAACATCAGCCATACCATATACAATTAGCGCAAAGAGTTAAGTGTTAGATTAGCTTTGGGAATTAGCACAGGGTTCACCTGTGCTAATTATTCTGACTTGAAGACCCCAAGTCAGTGGCTCTGTGTTGCAGCTTGAAAATAACGAATGGTGATTTATTAATTGAAATTAGCTAATCATTAGCGCCTGGTTGCGGTTTGTGTATTGGCACCATGGAAGGGGCAAATACATTTGCGTGTGGCTTCGGTGCATGTGAGGTGGCGCTTCTTATACAATGCCCACAGTTGTAGCGCTAATTATGCAATATCCACTGTACTGGTAGTGCCCCTTATATAGACCCCATAGTAGTGGTGCCCCTTATGCAATGCTCGTACTGCCCCCCGTAGTAATGGTGCCTGTAGTAATGCCCCCAGTCATTTAGCGCCCTAGTAGTTATGCCCCCAGTGGTAATGCCCCTGCAGTTATGACCCCAGTAGTTTACCCCCACCCCCTTTAGTTTAGCCTCCCAGTGGTAATGCCCCCAGTAGTTTGCCTGCCTGTAGTTTAGCCACCAGTAGTAATGCCCCCCTGTAGTTTGCCCCATTGTAGTTTAGCCCCTGTAGTTATGCCCCACTTGTAGTTTAGCCCCCAGTAGTAATGCCCCCAGTAGTTTGGCCCCTGTAGTTATCCCCCAGTAGTTTGGCCCCTGTAGTTATGCCCCCAGTAGTTTGGCCCCCTGTAGTTTAGCCTCCAAGTAGTAATGCCCTTGTAGTTAAGCCGCCAGCAGTAATGCCCCTGTAGTTACACCGCCAGTAGTAATGCCCTCCTGTAGTATGCCCCCAGTAGTTAGCCCCTTTGCAGTTAACTCGCCCAGTAATAATGTCCCCCAGTAGATGCCCCCCAGGAATAATGTCCCCCAGTAGTTTGCCCCCAGTAGATGCCCCCCAGTAATAATGTCCTCCAGTAGTTTGCCCCCAGTGGTAATGCCCCCTAGGAGTTTGCCCCCAATAGATGAACCCCCAGTAGTAATGCCCCCAGTAGATGCCCCCCAGTAATAATGCCCCAGTAGATGGCCCCCAGTAAAAATGTCCCCCAGTAGCTGACCCCAGTAGTAATGCCCCCAATAGATGACCCCCCAGTAGTAATGCCCGCAAGTAATAATGCCCCCAGTAGTTTGCCCCCAGTAGTAATGCCCCCCCAGTAGTAATGCCCCTTGTTGATGCCCCCCAGTAGTAATGTCCCCCCGTAGTTTGTCCCCAGTAGATGCCCCCGCTGCATTAAGGAAGAAAAAAACATCATACTTACCGAGCCCCGTTCCCGCTTCCAGACCGCTGCAGTCCTCTCTTGGCGTCCGCTCCTCAGCACTATGAGAGAGACGTCATGACTGACGTCTCTCCCATAGCGCACGCCGCACAGTGACAGCGCCGGAGCTCACTACTGAGCTCCTGTCTCCGGCTGCCGCTGTGCAGGGAGACGGGCGCCCGCTGGTAACACAATCTCAGCGGGCGCCCGTCATCTCCCTGTGCGGCGCCAGCGCCGGGGGAGAACGGGGGACGGAGGCCACAAATGACAGGGGGGGCACGGGCCCGAATGCCCCCCTCCCCTGGATCCGCCACTGACCACTGGTAAGTAGTGCCAGGACAGAGCCCTGCAGTGAAATGAATCTATTGTTTAACAGAAGTAGCCGGAACTGGACAGTCAGCGCTCAACTAAGGAATGGGACCTGGAAATAGTTAGTATAACTTTCATCTTAAATTTGCCATAGTATGTGTGTTGAACTTTGAGTTAATTTAGAGAATATCCCGGAGAAAACATTGTTGCCAAAGATTATTGTTGCTACAAATGAGAAAAACGCACTATAAACTCAGCTAACTTTAAACTTAGAGATTACTGGGCCCCAATTCATAGAGTAAATGTATATGTGGCTGTTTACTAAGTTGGTATTTTAGATTATTAAGATTGTCATTTGCCAACACTTTTTATTGTCATTTGTATTTTATGCATGGAAAATGTATGAGAGTACAATGTACAGTATCTTGAGTAAAACATAAATGCCTTTGTAGAAATAACCAACTTAAAGTTCTTACAGTAAAAGAAAAGTTCTTGAAGAAGCATTCCAGTTTAATAAAAACACCTTAAGGCAACTGTGTAATGTCTCTGTGCAATATATTGTGAACTATTTATTCATGTGATACTCACCTTGGTGTCACACTAGTGCTCTTTGATATCCATTGATTACAATACAGATGTGCTGTTACTCTACCAGATTATTCTGCTACACAGATACAAGCAAAACTGCTCTGCAGACTCACCACAAAGCGAATGGATGAATGTTTTCTCCTTGCAAGGTCAGCAACGTGGACCTTATTGAAAATGATGTTCTCCAGACAGCCACGGAAGTTCTGCTTGTGAGAGATGCTTTTCTCCTGATATACAATGCCAGCAAAGAAAATCTGCAGGGACAAGAAAGGAGTCCATAAACTTCTTAACACCCAAACTAGGTTTTCAGGACTATATAAAGAATAACTAATCTACTACTTAAAAAAATATATATAATATATATATAATATATATGGAATTCCACCTCTGTGTCCAGGTCTAGCTGGTCAAAATCCCCCTTGCAGCGTATCCTTTGTATTTCCCCATCCAATGTTATGTTGAGGTCACGCCCATTACGTTGGAAGTGGATAGAATGCCAGTGCTGGTCATCTAGTAGGCTCCCCAGGATGGCAACTGTGTGGCTGTCTACAGGGTGGAGGGGGCTGTTTCCTGTTAACACAGGAGATGGGGAAATTTGAATGGGGAAACATAAAAAAAGCAATTGGACTGTTTTATACGGTAGGTAACACAATTATGTTTACATAATACATAAAGTTGTGTTTACAAAGAATTGTGCCATGTGTCAATAAATGACAAGTAAACAAATATACCTGACTAAAAAGAGATACATGTTACAAGAAAATAATGACTGTTTCAGTGATAAAAAATTTTTTTTACTGACAATGAAAAAGAACAATTGCTAAAAAGTAAATGTCATTTCTTAGTGCAACTTATTTGTAATAAGTCAAAATAAATAAATACACCAATCACAATATACTTGATTACATTTATGTTGGTGTAATAAAAAAAATCAATCAATCAATGGTACACAGATAAACAAATTCAAGCCAGGGGTCAAATGTAATAGGGTGAGAGCTTTATGGTCGAGAAAGTTTCCCCACTACTCGGGCAATGTAATAGGGTCCCGTCCGAGTTTTCAGTGCCAAACATAACTCTCATGAGAGTTGTCATGAGAGTTTAACTCTCGAGAGATTTTTACAGCAGAAAGCATCCGAGTTTATAAGACCAACTAGAAAGCTACTTTCATTATGAGGGTTGCATAGTGTGAGAGAAATTGACTCACTGGCACCCAAAAGTCACCAGATGCAATCATCACACAAAATCATATAAATCCTGGATCCTCTATGTTGTCCTTTGAAATGCAATAGGTGTTTTTGAGAGATGTTGGTGGTTTGTGACTGTGAGAGAGCTACTATAGTTTAATTTTCAGTTTGCATTACTGTTTTGTGAAATTTAAAGAGGCATGACTTCTAGGAGAGAGAGGAGTGTGGAGGAGGGAGAAGAAGAGGAGGCATACTGCCCAACATCTGTAGGCTGCAAGGAGGGACTTTCTCACGTAGCGAAGCCACGTGTGTAGCCTGTGGAGAACGTGTGTGGCTTGGTGGGAGTGCCTCAATCATGAGCCACGCCCCCATTTTCGGTTATTGTGGGGTCATGCCCAGCGCTCCGTAAGCTGCTGGCATGCCCCCAGTCTCTCTGTCTCCCGTGAATAGATGCTGTACGCATGGGGAGGATAAAGAGGAGGCTGTACCTGGCAAAATAAGGACAGGGTGCAATATCAAGTTCTCGTATGCTGAGAACTGCGCCCTGGTCCATGCCGTGGTGCAGGTCTTCCCTCACCTGCTGGGTGCCCAGGTGCACAGGACCCCTGCGTTCCGGAAGAAGGCCTTGTGTAGGTCAGTCCAGGACGCAGTCAGCTCTCACCAGAACGGCCCGCAGACTGCCTCACCCAATGCGTAGCGTCTGGACGTGGGTGGGGGGTCACCAGAAGGGGCAGGGAGAGGTTGAGGGCCTTCCTCCTCACAATAGGTTTTGTTTGGACTTTTTTTCATGGTTTTTCCCCCCTTGATCTGTTTGGATTTCTTATTAAATTTGCCTGTTTAAGTAAATTGTTTAAAAAAAAATAAGATTTTAAACCTACCGGTAAATCTTTTTCTCGTAGTCCGTAGAGGATGCTGGGGACTCCGTAAAGACCATGGGGATAGACGGGCTCCGCAGGAGACATGGGCACTTTAAGAAAGACTTTAGGATTTGGGTGTGCACTGGCTCCTCCCTCTATGCCCCTCCTCCAGACCTCAGTTAGAGAAACTGTGCCCAGAGGAGACGGACAGTACAAGGAAAGGATTTTTGTTAAACCAAGGGCAAGATTCATACCAGCCCACACCAATCACACCGTATAACTTGTGATAAACTAACCAGTTAACAGTATGAAATTCAACATAGCTTCAGTCGGAAACTGAAAGCAACCATAACATAACCCTTATGTAAGCAAAACTATATACAAGTCTTGCAGAAGTAGTCCGCACTTGGGATGGGCGCCCAGCATCTTCTACGGACTACGAGAAATAGAGTTACCGGTAGGTTTAAAATCTTATTTTCTCTTACGTCCTAGAGGATGCTGTGGACTCCGTAAGGACCATGGGGATTATACCAAAGCTCCCAAACGGGCGGGAGAGTGCGGATGACTCTGCAGCACCGATTGAGCAAACAGGAGTTCCTCCTCAGCCAGGGTATCAAATTTGTAGAATTTCGCAAACGTTTTTGCCCCTGACCAAGTAGCCGCTCGGCACAGCTGTAGTGCCGAGACCCCCCGGGCAGCTGCCCAAGAAGAGCCCACTTTCCTAGTGGAATGGGCCTTGACTGATTTAGGTAACGGCAATCTAGCCGTCGTATGCGCCTGCTGAATCGTGGTACAGATCCAGCGAGCAATAGTCTGCTTTGACGCAGGAGCGCCAACCTTGTTGGCTGCATACAGGATAAACAGCGCTTCAGTTTTCCTGACTTTGGCCGTCCTGGCCACGTAAATTTTCAAAGCCCTGACTACATCCAGATACTCGGAATCCTCCAAGTCTCGTGTAGCCACCGGCACCACAATAGGTTGGTTCATATGAAAGGATGACACCACCTTAGGCAAGAATTGAGGACGGGTCCGCAATTCCACCCTATACATATGGAAAACTAGATAGGGGCTTTTGTGAGACAAAGCCGCCAATTCTGACACTCGCCTAGCCGAAGCTAAGGCCAACAACATGACCACCTTCCAAGTGAGATATTTTAACTCTACTGTCTGAAGTGGTTCAAACCAGTGCGACTTAAAGAAACTCAAAAACACGTTAAGGCGCCACCGGAGGTACAAAAGGAGGCTGAATATGAAGCACTCCCTTTACAAAAGTTTGTATTTCTGGAAGTGAAGCCAATTCTTTTTGAAAGAAAATGGACAATGCCGAAATCTGAACCTTAATGGAGCCTAATTTTAGGCCCAAATTCACTCCAGTTTGTAGAAAGTGAAGGAAACGGCCCAGATGGAATTCTTCCATAGGAGTATTCCTGGCCTCACACCAAGCAACATATTTACGCCATATACGGTGATAATGTTTAGCTGTCACATCCTTCCTAGCCTTTATTAGAGTAGGAATGACCTCATCCGGAATGCCCTTTTCCGCTAGGATCCGGCGTTCAACTGCCATGCCATCAAACGCAGCCGCGGTAAGTCTTGGAACAGACAGGGCCCCTGTTGCAACAGGTCCTGTCTTAAAGGAAGAGGCCACGGATCTTCTGTGAGCATCTCCTGCAATTCCGGGTACCAGGCTCTTCGTGGCCAATCTGGAACAATGAGAATTGTCCGAACTCCTCCTTATCTTATTATTCTCAACACCTTTGGGATGAGAGGAAGAGGAGGAAAAACATATACTGAGTGGAACACCCACGGTGTCACTAGTGCGTCCACCGCTACCGCCTGAGGGTCTCTTGACCTGGCGCAATACCTTTGCAGTTTTTTGTTTAGGCGGGACGCCATCATGTCTATCTGGGGCAGGCCCCACTGGCTTGCAATCTGTGTGAAGACTTCCTGATGAAGCCCCCACTCTCCCGGATGCAGGTCGTGCCTGCTGAGGAAGTCTGCTTCCCAGTTGTCCACTCCTGGAATGAACACAGCTGATAGGGCGCTTACATGGTTTTCCGCCCAGCGTAGAATCTTTGTGGCTTCCGCCATTGCCACTCTGCTCTTTGTGCCGCCCTGGCGGTTTACATGAGCTACTGCGGTGATGTTGTCTGACTGGATCAGAACTGGTAAGTCGCAAAGCAAAGTCTCCGCTTGACGAAGGGCGTTGAATATGGCCCTTAGCTCCAGGATGTTGATGTGAAGACAAGTCTCCTGACTTGACCAAAGACCATGGAAGTTCCTTCCTTGTGTGACTGCACCTCAACCTCGGAGGCTCGCGTCCGTGGTCACCAGGACCCAGTCCTGAATGCCGAATCTGCGGCCCTCTAGAAGGTGAGCACTCTGCAGCCACCACAGGAGAGACACCCTGGCCTTGGGGGACAGGGTGATCAACCGATGCATTTGTAGATGCGACCCGGACCATTTGTCCAGTAGGTCCCATTGGAAGGTCCGTGCATGGAACCTGCCGAATGGAATGGCCTCGTAAGATGCCACCATCTTTCCCAGGACTCGCGTGCAGTGATGCGCTGACACCTGTTTTGGTTTCAATAGGTTCCTGACCAAAGTCACGAGTTCTTGAGCCTTTTCTATCGGCAGATACACCCTTTTCTGGTCCGTATACAGAATCATGCCCAAGAAGGGTAGACGAGTCGTAGGAACCAGCTGCGACTTCGGGATATTGAGAATCCAGCCGTGTTGCTGTAACACCTTCAGTGAAAGTGACACGCTGTTCAGTAATTGTTCTCTTGATGTCGCTTTTATGAGGAGATCGTCCAAGTACGGGATAATTGTGACACCTTGCTTGCGCAGGAGCATCATCATTTCCGCCATTACCTTGGTGAAAATTCTCGGGGCCGTGGAAAGCCCAAACGGCAACGTCTGAAATTGGTAATGACAATCCTGTACCGCCAGAGGCGTATCTAGGTTAGAGCGAGTGGGGCACATGCCCTGGGTGCCTTGGCAGGCCCAGGAGAGGGGGGCGTCGCCGGCGTCCAGGGCATCATGCCCCACTCGCCCCCGTCAACCCTAAATGTGAGGGGAGGATAGCGCAGCGTCTCTCCCTCCCTTCACCGCCGCTGCCACCACATCCTGATTGGCTGCCGGTCCGCGAGCTCTGATTGGCTAGCGAACCGGCGCCAGACAGCCGCCGGAGACCTGGAGCGGTGAGTGGAAGGAGAGGCGCTACGCTGCGCTCTCCTCCCCTCACATAGCAACAAGCGGCCGGTAAGTGACGGGGGGGGGGGGGGTCCGGCGGCACGGGGGGGGGGGGGGGGGTCCGGCGGCACAGTGAGGCATGTATCTGACACCAAGTGGGGCCTGGCACTGTGGGGCATGTATCTGGCACTGTGGGGCATGCAACTGGCACTGTGGGGCAATGTATCTGGCACTGTGGGGCAATGTAACTGGCACTGTGGGGCAATGTATCAGGCACTGTGGGGCATGTAACTGGCGCCAAATGGGACATGTAACTGGCACTGAGTGGGGCCTGGCACTGTGGGGCATGTATCTGGCACTGTGGGGCATGTAACTGGCACTGTGGGGCAATGTATCTGGCACTGTGGGGCAATGTAACTGGCACTGTGGGGCAATGTAACTGGCACTGTGGGGCAATGTATCTGGCACTGTGGGGCAATGTAACTGGCACTGTGGGGCAATGTAACTGGCACTGTGGGGCAATGTATCTGGCACTGTGGGGCATGTATCTGGCACTGTGGGGCAATGTAACTGGCTCTGTGGGGCATGTAACTGGCTCTGTGGGGCATGTAACTGGCTCTGTGGGGCATGTATCTGGCACTGTGGGGAAATGTATCTGGCACTGTGGGGCAATGTATCCGGCACTGTGGGGCATGTATCCGGCACTGTGGGGCATTGTATCCGGCACTGTGGGGCATTGTATCCGGCACTGTGGGGCATTGTATCCGGCACTGTGGGGCAATGTAACTGGCACTGAGTGGGGCATGTATCTGGCACTGTGGGGCAATGTATCTGGCACTGTGGGGCATGTATCCGGCACTGTGGGGCATTGTATCCGGCACTGTGGGGCAATGTAAGTGGCACTGTGGGGCATGTATCTGGCACTGAGTGGGGCATGTATCTGGCACTGTGGGGCAATGTATCTGGCACTGTGGGGCATGTATCCGGCACTGTGGGGCAATGTAACTGGCACTGTGGGGCAATGTAACTGCACTGTGGGGCAATGTATCCGGCACTGTGGGGCATTGTATCCGGCACTGTGGGGCAATGTAACTGGCACTGAGTGGGGCACTGAGTGGGGCATGTATCTGGCACTGTGGGGCAATGTATCTGGCACTGTGGGGCAATGTATCTGGCACTGTGGGGCATGTATCCGGCACTGTGGGGCATTGTATCCGGCACTGTGGGGCAATGTAACTGGCACTGTGGGGCATGTATCTGGCACTGAGTGGGGCATGTATCTGGCACTGTGGGGCAATGTATCTGGCACTGTGGGGCATGTATCCGGCACTGTGGGGTAATGTAACTGGCACTGTGGGGCAATGTAACTGGCACTGTGGGGCAATGTAACTGGCACTGAGTGGGGCATGTATCTGGCACTGTGGGGCAATGTATCCGGCACTGTGGGGCAATGTATCCGGCACTGTGGGGCATGTATCCGGCACTGTGGGGCAATGTAACTGGCACTGTGGGGCATGTATCCGGCACTGTGGGGCAATGTAACTGGCACTGTGGGCCATTTTCAGTGGCCACACCCATTCTGGAGCGTGGCCACACCCATTCTGGTGTGTGGCCACGCCCATTTTTTCGCCACATGCTACTTTTTGTGTGTGTGGTTTTTTTTTTTTGGGGGGGGGGAGGGCGCCATTTTCCATCTTGCCCTGGGCTCCGAAAACCCTAGTTACGCCTCTGTGTACCGCAAATCTCAGGTACGCCTGATGAGGTGGATATATGGGAACATGAAGGTATGCATCCTTTATGTCCATAGATACCATAAAATCTCCCCCTTCCAGGCTGGCGATGACTGCCTTGAGCGATTCCATCTTGAATTTGAACCTTTTCAAGGGGTGGTCTTCTGTATGCCGAATGTCGGGATCCCGGCGTACAGTATACCGGCGCCGGAATCCCGACACCCGGCATACTGACAAGTATTCTCCCTCGTGGGGGTCCACGACCCCCCTGGAGGGAGAATAAAATCGTGTAGCGCGCCACCGTGCCCGTAGCGTGGCGAGCGCAGCGAGCCCGCAAGGGGCTCCTTTGTGCTCGCCACGCTGTCGGTATGCCGGCGGTCGGCCTCCCAGCGCTGGTATGCTGGGCGCCGGGAGCCCGAGCGCCGGCATACCGTACGACACCCTTTTCAAGTATAGGTTCAGGGATTTTAAATTTAAAATGGGTCTGACCGAACCGTCCGGTTTCGGGACCTCAAACAGGGTTGAGTAAAATCCCCTGCCCTGTTGAAGCGGGGGAACCTTGACCACCACCTGTTGAAGATACAATTTGTCGATTGCATTTAACACTATCTCCCGTTCTTGAGGAGACGTTGGCAGAGCCGATTTGAAAAACCGGCGAGGAGGCACCTCTTCGAATTCCAGTTTGTAACCTAGGGAAACAATTTCTATTGCCCAGGGATCCACCTGTGAGTGGGCCCAGATGTGGCTGAAAATTCGAAGACGTGCCCCCACTGGGGCGGACTCCCTTAGTGGAGCCACAGCGTCATGCGGTGGATTTTGCAGAGGCCGGGGAGGACTTCTGTTCCTGGGACCTAGCTGTGTTGTGCAGCTTTTTCCCTCTGCCCTTACCTCTGGCAAGAAAGGACGATCCATGGCCTTTCTTGTTTCTATTTGATCGAAAGGACTGCATTTGATAATGCGGTGCTTTTTTAGGTTGTGAGGGAATATAAGGTAAAAAATTAGATTTGCCTGCCGTAGCAGTGGATACCAGGTCCGAGAGCCCTTCCCCAAACAATTCCTCACCCTTGTAAGGTAAAACCTCCATATGCCTTTTTGAGTCGGCATCACCTGTCCATTGTCGGGTCCAAAGGACTCTTCTAGCCGAGATCGACATAGCGTTGATTCTCGAACCTAATAGACCAATGTCTCTTTGTGCATCTCTCATATATAAGACAGCATCTTTTATATGTCCTAGTGTCAATAGGATGGTATCCTTATCCAGGGTATCAAATTCCGCTGATAAGGTATCTTCAGCTCATGTGAGGGGGGGAAATTTATCTCAGTTTTCTTTCCCTTATACATGTGTACCCGCGTGTCAGGGACAGGGGGTTCCTCTGTGATATGCAAAACATCTTTGATTGCAATAATCATATATCGAATACATTTAGCCACCTTTGGCTATAATTTTGCATCATCATAATCGACACTGGAGTCAGAATCCGTGTCGGTATCCGTGTCAACTATTTGGGATAGTGGGCGCTTTTGGGACCCCGAAGGTCCCTGCGACATAGGTACAGGCATGGGTTGACTCCCTGACTGTTCCCTAGCTTCAGCTTTATCCAATCTTTTGTGCAATAAATTTACATTGGCACTTAAAACATTCCACATATCCATCCAGTCAGGTGTCGGCGCCATCGACGGCGACACCACATTCATTTGCTCCTCCTCCTCCCTCGAAAAGCATTCTACCTCAGACATGTCGACACACACGTACCGACACGCCACACACTCAGGGAACCCTCTTATCTGAGGACAGTTCCCCCACAAGGCCCTTAGGAGAGACAGAGGGAGAGTATGCCAGCACACACCCAGCGCTATAATAACCCAGGACAAAAACACAATATTTATGTTTACCCAGATAGCACTTTTATACTCAATTCGCCAATTATGTGCCCCCCCTCTACTTTAAAACCCTCTTGTCACCGTGATCTAAGCAGGGGAGAGTCCGGGGAGCTTCTTCTCAGCGGTGCTGTGGAGAAAAAATGGCGCTGGTGAGTGCTGAGGGAGAAGCCCCGCCCCCTCGGCGGTGGGCTTCTGTCCCGCTCTAAAATACAAAACTTTGGCGGGGGCTCGTAGGTATATACAGTGGACGGCTGTATATACCCATCTTTTGCCAGGAGAGGTTCATTTGCTGCCCAGGGTGCCCCCCCCCCCTGCCCTGCACCCTTACAGTGACACAGTATGTGAGGTGAATGGGAGCAATGGCGCACAGCTGCAGTGCTGTGCGTTACCTCAGTGAAGAACATTGAAGTCTTCTGCCGCCTCTGATGTCTTCTAACTTCTCATACTCACGTGGCTTCTACCTTCAGCTCTGTGAGGAGGATGGCGGCGCGGCTCCGGGACGGACGGCGAGGATGAGACCTGCGTACCGATCCCTCTGAAGCTAATGGTGTCCAGTAGCCTAAGAAGCAGAGCCTTTCAACTCACAGAAGTAGGTCTGCTTCTCTCCCCTCAGTCCCACGATGCAGGGAGTCTGTTGCCAGCAGGCTCCCTGAAAATAAAAAACCTAACAAAATACTTTCTGTCAGAAACTCAGGAGAGCCTCTGAAAAGCACCCAGTCTCCTCTGGGCACAGTAATCAACTGAGGTCTGGAGGAGGGGCATAGAGGGAGGAGCCAGTGCACACCCAAATCCTAAAGTCTTTCTTAAAGTGCCCATGTCTCCTGCGGAGCCCGTCTATCCCCATGGTCCTTACAGAGTCCCCAGCATCCTCTAGGACGTAAGAGAAAATGTGTTTGTGTTTTTTTTGCCATAACTTAATTTAGAAGTATAATATTTTTTGGGGGGGGAATGTTTGTTTTAATTGTTTGTATAAGTAGGTACACTATTTAGAGGGTACAGCAAGGTAATTAGGTTTTAAAATACATGTAGGAACACTATTTAGGGGGTACATTTTAGCTATTATGGGTTAGTGTAATGTGCTTTTACACATACATGTAAAGAGACTATTTGTAGAGGTAAAAGTATTTTTATTTAGAAATAGTTTTTCTATGTTTATTTATTGTAGACTCAATACTTTCCTGTTTACTCAGGCATTTCCATAGTGTCCCTTTTAGTATCTTCATGCTTCTGTATTTTATGAAAATGTACTTCATTATTTTCTGTACTATATTATGCTATGTATCTGTTAAGCGCCTTGAGTCCTATTGGAGAAAGAGCGCTATATAAATAAAATTATTATTATTATTATTATTATTATTAAATATGTTTAAAATGTGTACTTCTAATTGTTTTCCGCATTGACACATACAACTCACCTAAAAAAACAACACACCTCTATTTTGGAGAGATTTTAGACATGTTTTATGTGAGAGTTTCAAACGCTCACTCTATTACATTGTATGTTCAACATGGGAAAACATCTGGATGACAGTTTAAATCGTGAAAGATTTTTAAGACCCGAAAACATGCGAGTTTGTAAGATCTCGGATTCTATTACATTGACCAAGTTTAAAAAGTGTGATAGTTTACTGGTAAACTCTCACATTTTCAAAACTCTCACCCTTTTACATCTGGCCCCAGATCTTATTTTGCATGGTCTAATACTGTTTTACACACATTTGTTTATTTTAGTGCATGGTTTGGTCTGCACCCCATGTGTCTTTTATTGTCCATTATTGTATTTTTATTATACAACTACTTTGTCACTGTTTACTGTTTTTCTCTTTTGGTTTCTTTTTATGCCCGGAAAATCATTCCATTCCTAGATGACGAATATTACCCAATGTATACTCCTCAGCATTTCACTTATCTTATTTTTACCATACTTGGTCAATACTAAATGTTAGTTGCTCTAGTCTTTCATACCGAGACTCATCCGGAAGACCAAGCGAGCCTTCTCTAATTCCAGGGTAATGTAATCTCCTTGTGTCCCCTCAGCATGCATCAGCACCCCATCCTTCTCCAAGGTCTTAAAATTAAAATAGATGTCATCTTGCAAAGTGCGATTGGTCTTTTTTCTGAACTGGTAGGAGATTAAGTCATCACCATCGAAAGACAGGACATCATGGTCTGAGAAACAGAAGAACACTGTTATTCCATGTACAGACTGTTTTGTCTCCAACTATTACTGTACTAATACTAATGAATGATGGGCAAACAAAAAGTCATTGCAATGATGTTTTGGAAAAGTCAGAATGATCTTCTTTGATCTTTTCAACCATGCACTCTGATTAATCTAATTCCCTAATTATTAGATATAAACCACCAATAATAATATACAGTATAATCATCGAATGATACTGCCACTTGTATGACCTAAATATCAGCACAACGCAAGGAAATAATCTAACCAAAATTAATCTGATCATTTTCAAGCCTGCCTCCAAATCTAGTCATTTTATGATAACTATATGCAGAGGCACCGAGGGGGGGGTAGTTTGTGCTAATTACCTGGGGGCCCAGGTCTGTTGGAGTAGCCCAGCGGGAGCCTGAGACAGCTTTTTAAGAGGGCAAAAATCCCACTTTACAGCGCATGGTGCCACTTTCCTCTGCAATACATAGCCTTTTCCACTCTTTTTTATTCCTGGAGGGGTCATGCCATGTTTTCCAGATTTGGCCACATCCCCATCAGTACCTGGGCCCCGTGGCTGTCTCAATGGCCCTGGCTATTTGGTTGTATAAGTTTCCAAGGCCAGTGAGAACTGTGTTTTCTGTGTTTTAGTAAACACCAAGCTTCCTATTCTTCAGATTACAAAGAACTAATGTAAGGCTAATGAAGAAAGCCGCAAAGAGCTGAAAATGATAGACGTGCCAAGAAAACAAGATTCGTCTCTCACGTACCGAACAGAATACACAAAAATAATGCTAAGGAATATGAGTACATCTTCAACTTTGGTGTCCACTTACTAGATTCACAACCATAAAGAGCCACCCTTAGTCCAATCTTTCCCCTTGGATTCCAGGCCACAGGAATGAAGCGAACATATCGAGCCTTAATGGGGTAGTAGAGGCGGTGCTCTGTCACTCCCGATGTGTTGACATTGCCAAAGAATGTCTATTTGAAAGTACATAAAAATGATTGGCATTAAGAAATGCAACTTGTATTTATAGATCATGAAGAGGTAGTTGGAGCTAGTACTATGGTAAAACTATTCATCTATTTGTATACCAGCCATAGAGTGGCAGACATGCCACTGAATACGTGTCTGTATCATCTTACTGGACAGGCAGCAACAGCCAACAGCAACCTGGATTATGCTAGCCAAAGTATGCATAAGAAGCTGGTGGGGTGGGTGGGGATGGAGAATGAATATGCTTTTAATTAAAATACAACTTCTATGAAGCATATGTGGCCAATCGTACCACCAAAATGTCTGATCAAAGTTCAATAATATAATGTCTGAATCTGAATATCTGAGGATGGAAAATTTGGTTGGCTGATGACATACATGAGAGGACATTGGCCACCCACAATAGAGAAAAATCCATGGGCCATGACAAGTTATTTAACCTGAACACCAAATGACCAAGCTTCTCAGGCTCTGCGCTAATTAATAAAATAATGGCTGCGATGGTTTTGGTGGTATATATTAAATAGAGAAAGATCTGCATTCAGCTAAGAATTGAATTAACTGCAATGAAATGAGAGTTCTTCTGTAAAACAAAAAGAGAACGATCTCTGCATAAATCACAAGATATGTAGTCCCATTTCTGGTTACAATTTGTTATATATTTATACAGCCAGACAACAGGGTTTCTCTAACGTCCTAGTGGATGCTGGGACTCCGTCAGGACCATGGGGAATAGCGGGCTCCGCAGGAGACAGGGCACATCTAAATAAAGCTTTTAGGATCACATGGTGCGTACTGGCTCCTCCCCCTATGACCCTCCTCCAAGCCTCAGTTAGGTTTTTGTGCCCGTCCGAGAAGGGTGCAATCTAGGTGGCTCTCCTAAAGAGCTGCTTCGAAAAAGTTTTTTTTAGGTTTAAATCTCAGTGAATCCTGCTGGCAACAGGATCACTGCATCGAGGGACTTAGGGGAGAGATTTCCAACTCACCTGCGTGCAGGATGGATTGGAGTCTTAGGCTACTGGACACTTAGCTCCAGAGGGAGTCGGAACACAGGTCCTCCTGGGGTTCGTCCCGGAGCCGCGCCGCCGATCCCCCTTACAGACGCTGAAGACGGAGGTCCGGAAAGCAGGCGGCAGAAGACTCCTCAGTCTTCATGAAGGTAGCGCACAGCACTGCAGCTGTGCGCCATTGTTGCTACACGTCTCACTGATTCAGTCACGGAGGGTGCAGGGCGCTGCTGGGGGCGCCCTGGGCAGCAATATTAAATACCTTTAGTGGCAAAATAAATACATCACATATAGCCATTAAGGCTATATGTATGTATTTAACCCAGGCCAGTTTTCTTAAAACCCGGGAGAAAAGCCCGCCGAAAAAGGGGCAGAGCTTATTCTCCTCAGCACTCAGCGCCATTTTCCTGCTCAGCTCCGCTGGTGAGGAAGGCTCCCTGGACTCTCCCCTGCACTGCACTACAGAAACAGGGTAACAAAGAGAAGGGGGGCATAATTTGGCGATATTGATATATTAAAAGCGCTTATATCAAAAACAACACCTTCTAGGGTTGTTTATATACATTTATAGCGCTTTTGGTGTGTGCTGGCAAACTCTCCCTCTGTCTCCCCAAAGGGCTAAGAGGGTCCTGTCTTCGATTAGAGCATTCCCTGTGTGGCTGCTGTGTGTCGGTACGTGTGTGTCGACATGTATGAGGACGATGTTGGTGTGGAGGCAGAGCAATTGCCGGTAATGGTGATGTCACCCCCTAGGGAGTCGACACCGGAATGGATGGCTTTAGTTATGGAATTACGTGATAATGTTAGCACATTACAAAAGTCAGTTGACGAAATGAGACGGCCGGAAAACCAGTTAGTACCGGCTCAGGCGTCTCAGACACCGTCAGGGGCTGTAAAACGTCCCTTACCTCAGTCAGTCGACACGGGTACCGACACAGATGAATCTAGTGTCGACGGTGAAGAAACAAACGTATTTTCCAATAGGGCCACACGTTATATGATCACGGCAATGAAGGAGGCTTTGCAGATCTCTGATACTGCTGGTACCTCAAAAAGGGGTATTATGTGGGGGGTGAAAAAACTACCTGTAGCTTTTCCAGAATCAGAGGAATTGAATGACGTGTGTGACGAAGCGTGGGTTAACCCAGATAGAAAACTGCTAATTTCCAAGAAGTTATTGGCATTATACCCTTTCCCACCAGAGGTTAGGGCGCGCTGGGAAACACCCCCTAGGGTGGATAAGGCGCTCACACGTTTATCAAAGCAAGTGGCGTTGCCGTCTCCTGATACGGCCGCCCTCAAGGATCCAGCAGATAGGAGGCTGGAAACTACACTGAAGAGTATATACACACATACTGGTGTTATACTGCGACCGGCAGTAGCCTCAGCCTGGATGTGCAGTGCTGGGGTAGTGTGGTTGGATTCTCTGACTGAAAATATTGATACCCTGGATAGGGACAGTATTTTATTGACTCTAGAGCAATTAAAGGATGCTTTTCTTTATATGCGAGATGCTCAGAGGGATAATTGTACTCTAGCATCAAGAGTAAGCGCGATGTCCATATCTGCCAGAAGAAGTTTATGGACGCGACAGTGGTCAGGTGATGCGGATTCCAAAAGGCATATGGAAGTATTGCCATATAAAGGAGAGGAATTATTTGGGGTCGGTCTTTCGGACCTGGTGGCCACGGCAACTGCCGGCAAATCCACTTTTTTACCTCAGACCCCCTCCCAACAGAAAAAGACACCGTCTTTTCAGCCGCAGTCCTTTCGCTCCTATAAAAACAAGCGACCAAAAGGACAGTCTTATCTGCCGCGAGGCAGAGGAAAGGGTAAGAGAGGGCAGCAAGCAGCCCCTGCCCAGGACCAGAAGCCCGCCCCGGGTTCTACAAAGCCATCAGCATGACGCTGGGGCTTTACAAGCGGACTCAGGAGCGGTGGGGGGTCGACTCAAGATTTTCAGCAATCAGTGGGCTCGCTCACAAGTGGACCCGTGGATCCTGCAGATAATATCTCAGGGTTACATGTTGGAGTTCGAAAGGTCTCCCCCTCGCCGGTTCCTAAAGTCTGCTTTACCAACGTCTCCCTCAGAAAGGACGTCGGTTTTGGAAGCCATTCACAAGCTGTATTCTCAGCAGGTGATAGTCAAGGTACCCCTCCTACAACAGGGAAAGGGGTATTATTCCACACTATTTGTGGTACCGAAGCCGGACGGTTCGGTAAGACCTATTCTAAACCTGAAATCCTTGAACCTGTACATACAGAAATTCAAGTTCAAGATGGAGTCACTCAGAGCAGTGATAGCGAATCTGGAAGAAGGGGACTTCATGGTGTCCCTGGACATAAAAGATGCTTATCTGCATGTCCCAATTTACCCCTCACACCAAGGGTATCTCAGGTTCGTGATACAAGACTGTCATTATCAGTTTCAAACGCTGCCGTTTGGTTTGTCCACGGCCCCTCGGGTCTTTACCAAGGTAATGACCGAAATGATGGTTCTTCTACGAAGAAAAGGCGTATTAATTATCCCTTACTTGGACGATCTCCTGATAAGGGCAAAGTCCAGAGAACAGCTGGAAGTCGGTGTAGCACTAACCCAGGTAGTGCTTCAGCAACACGGGTGGATTCTGAATCTTCCAAAATCTCAATTGACCCCGACAACTCGTCTGCTGTTCCTGGGAATGATTCTGGACACGGTTCAGAAAAAGGTGTTTCTCCCGGAGGAGAAAGCAAGGGAGTTATCCGAACTTGTCAGGAACCTCCTAAAACCAGGAACTGTGTCAGTACATCAATGCACAAGAGTCCTGGGAAAGATGGTGGCTTCTTACGAAGCGATTCCATTCGGCAGATTCCATGCACGGACATTTCAGTGGGATCTGCTGGACAAATGGTCCGGATCGCATCTGCACATGCATCAGCGGATAACACTGTCACCAAGAACAAGGTTGTCTCTCCTGTGGTGGTTGCAGAGTGCCCATCTGTTAGAGGGCCGCAGATTCGGCATACAGGACTGGGTCCTGGTGACTACGGATGCCAGCCTACGAGGCTGGGGAGCAGTCACACAGGGAAGAAACTTCCAGGGCGTGTGGTCAAACCTGGAGACGTCCCTTCACATAAATATACTGGAGCTAAGAGCGATCTACAATGCTCTAAGCCTGGCAAAATCGCTGCTTCAGGGTCAGCCCGTGTTGATCCAGTCGGACAACATCACGGCAGTCGCCCACGTAAACCGACAAGGCGGCACGAGAAGCAGAAGAGCAATGACAGAAGCTGCAAGGATTCTGCGCTGGGCGGAGAATCATGTCATAGCACTGTCAGCAGTGTTCATCCCGGGAGTGGACAACTGGGAAGCAGACTTCCTCAGCAGACACGACCTTCACCCGGGAGAGTGGGGACTTCATCCAGAAGTCTTCCACATGATTGTGAACCGTTGGGAAAGACCAAAGGTGGACATGATGGCGTCTCGCCTCAACAAAAAATTGGACAGATATTGCGCCAGGTCAAGAGACCCTCAGGCAATAGCTGTGGACGCTCTGGTAACACCGTGGGTGTACCAGTCAGTGTATGTGTTCCCTCCTCTGCCTCTCATACCAAAGGTACTGAGAATTATACGGAAAAGAGGAGTAAGAACAATACTGGTGGCTCCGGACTGGCCAAGAAGAACTTGGTATCCGGAACTTCAAGAGATGCTCACGGAGGATCCATGGCCTCTACCTCTAAGAAGGGATCTGCTTCAGCAGGGACCTTGTATGTTCCAAGACTTACCGCGTCTGCGTTTGACGGCATGGCGGTTGAACGCCGGATTCTAAAAGAAAAGGGCATTCCAGAGGAAGTTATTCCTACCTTGATTAAGGCTAGAAAGGAAGTGACTGTACAACATTATCACCGCATTTGGCGAAAATATGTTGCGTGGTGTGAGGCCAAGAAGGCTCCAACGGAAGAATTTCAATTGGGTCGATTCTTACATTTCCTGCAAGCAGGATTGTCTATGGGCCTAAAATTGGGGTCCATTAAAGTTCAAATTTCGGCCTTATCAATCTTCTTCCAGAAGGAATTGGCATCAGTGCCTGAAGTACAAACTTTTGTCAAAGGTGTACTACATATACAACCCCCAATAGTGCCTCCAGTGGCACCGTGGGATTTGAACGTAGTTTTGAATTTTCTCAAATCTCATTGGTTTGAGCTTCTAAAATCGGTAGATTTAAAATACCTTACATGGAAGGTAACCATGCTATTGGCCCTGGCTTCAGCCAGGAGAGTTTCAGAGTTGGCGGCTTTATCATACAAAAGCCCATATCTGATTTTCCATTCGGACAGGGCAGACCTGCGGACACGTCCTCATTTTCTCCCTAAGGTGGTTTCGGCTTTTCACTTGAACCAGCCT